>NW_027223322.1:6318597-6448026 GCF_030449975.1 Polyergus mexicanus | reverse complement strand
AAGCAGTGGTATCAACGCAGAGTACTAATTTGCCATTTTACCAGAATTTTATCAGAGTACAAATGTTAAAAAAATACATAAACACTTGTGACTTTGGCACTAAATGGACAAAATTTTGGAGGGATACTTAGAGGAACTCCATCAGATGGAAAGTCCAAAATGTCTCGGTACTTTGCACCATTCAAGTTGCCTAAAGGGCAGGTTACGCTAAAAGCAGTTTCTTGAGAAGTAATTAATGAGTAATAAAAAATAATGAGAAGTTTGTTTTAAGACTAATTTCGAGTATTAACAATGAAAACGTGGTATTTTTATTGTTAATTTATTGCAGAATCGTAAGCATGGGTTCTCAGTAAGAGAAATCGAAGAAATTGAATTTCGTCGATTACAGCGCCATCTATCATGAATCGAGAAAAATGTTTCAGACAAATTGTATGTGTTTTTAGCCAAAGATTCCGAATATGCAATAAAAAATAGGGGTTCCCATTTAAGATTTCAAACTTGCCCCCCCTCACCGCCCAGGGGAAGGGGTGGGGGGGCTCATTTTAACGTCATTGTACGTCCCCCTCGAAATGACAAAATTTTGATTCTAAACATTTTTTCGTAGTGTGCTTATTTTTCGAGTTATTTGGCTGCCTAAGTTAAAATGGGTCACCCTGTATATATATATGTAATATATAATACTTTTTATTTATACTTTATTTTAATATTATTTTATATTTAAATGTTATATATACGTTCAGTCGCGCAAGTCTCTCAGCTGGCGCTCGTAAAGGACCCGTATTTATGGACGAGAATCGCTGTCAACTTTCACTTACACAGTCGCTCTCGCCAAGAGTGCATCGCAACCAACATCGATTTTAGTTTCGAGACAAAGCTTCATACAAACAAGAGGGAATATATTTAAGCCGACAAATAATTAATTACGATAACACATCTCTAACAAATGCAATGAGAAAAAATATTCGCGATTATCCAAATCTAGCCAAACATTTAATGAAGCAGAAGAGATATCCAATGTCCCATGAGATTCGCCCGCCTCGCGGGTGAAATCACGGATCTGTGCCAAACGTTTGTGAAATTGAGGACATATACGTATATACACGCAAGAGATGTGTCTCGTCGGCGGCTTCTTCGCCGATATTGTGTGTGGAGGGATACTGGCCCCGGGGAAAGTTTATTTACAGTAGAAGAAGAGTTTTCAATCCCAATGCGCGATTCGATGCACGACTTCGCGAGACCTCTGATCCTCCGAGGGAGTTCTCCGTATTAAGGCTAATGTGAACAATATACATACACAGACTACGATACAAATTGTAAAACGTACTAATCAGCAGTAGAGTTTTGGTCCTTAATTTTGGGTCTGACATTTTTCGATAGAAATATAACTAGAAAAGTGGTCAAATAGATAGATAAATGTATATATTTTATCATAAAGTATAAATAATCCTCTTAAATGTACACATTTTATTACGAATCTGACATAAAAGATATATAAGAAGTTATTTTTAATGATGAAATTTAAAAGATTTGAACAACTTTGCAAGTTTTAAGTTTTACGCCACATGTTCGGTAACGAAATCATAATCAAATCCAAATAGACGGCGATAACGCCATTGGTGTGAGAAACTTTGCCTTCTTTCCTTCATATGTCCTTTATAAGATATAAGAACTAATTTTCCCTGTTAAAATATAAACTTATTTCTACGATTATTAAATTTACATTTTACGATTACGTGTTTTTTTTTTTTCTATTGAGCGTGTTCTTGTACGATTGTCGATGAAGTCGGGTGCCCGATCGCGTGAACGCTATTCTATCAAGAATGGAGTAGAGGAAAGCGCTGCCACAAAAGGAATAGATACAAGGAAGTGAAGATGGAGTCGCACAACTATGTACAGAGTGTCTGTGTTGCAACTAAATGCGAACTTGCGTAATCCAAACTCGGGAAGGCCGCGCTATTAATGACAATTCCTTGTTTAAAATACAATTGTAATACAATTGTAATTAATATCATTACGTTTGTTAAGGAAACGGCAGTTCCCTTATTATATACCGATTCCCTCCCGGAGTGAGTTTGTTTCACGAGTATCGGCCGTTGAAACGACGCAGGAGAGTAAAATCTCGCAGGAGGTAACCGAGGGGGCAATCGATTCGATTTCACTCGGAGATGCTGGTATTCAAGGTTACTATCGTCATGATTTGTATGCTATTGAACTTACCAAGTCATCCTGCGTTCTCTCGCGAGCCATGAATAAGCATTCCTTATTGTAGTATGTGCATATATATATATATATATATATAATATGTATATAACTGATTTGTATTTTAATATGTGTGTGTGTGTGCGTGCGTGTGCGTGCGTGCCTATGTCGGAATCAAAGAGAGCCTTTGAGAAATTAGAGAATATCGATAAGGAAAGGATATGATAAAAATGGAATGATAAAGGACAAAAGAGAAGAACAGGATAGAAGGATAGAGAGAGAGAGAGAGCTTGATTTCATCTTACTAATATCGTCCTGTAGTAATTTACACGACTCGTCGAAGTCTTATATCGATTATGATTGTCTACTTTCACGCGCTGCCTAATTTACCGCGATTACTCGCGAATTGATAATTCTTGTTGGGTAACGCACCGACATTCAACGCCAACACTTTGGACACGATGTTGAGATCTTCAGCACCTGGGCCTTGCACGTTGCCCAACTCACCGACGACTCCCGACTGATAGAGCAAACGCTGAATTTGCTTGGCGGGTGTCTGTTGGCCTCTCGTCGGGATTTGCCTGAATTGCGTGTAAGGATTGTAAATAAACGTATTTGGATTCCTCGTTGGCGCGATCAAGTTAAATGCGTTCCTCGACGGTGATGGTTGCTTGTTGTCTGTTTGCAGGTTGAAACCGAAATTGCCAATCGCGTTGAAAGCCTCCTGTCTGTTGAATCTGGTGGCCGGAGCTACGGGTGGTTGAAAGTCGGTAGAAAACGAGACGAAGTTCTGGTGCAATCGCTGTTGCTGAGGTTGCTGAGGTTGTTGAGGTTGCTGAGGTTGCTGAGATTGTTGACGAAACTGTTGGAATTGCAGCTGCTCCTGATAGTTTGTACGGAATAACGGTGGCGCGGCGGCGCTGGGAACTTCTAAGGACACACTTGGCTGAAAATGAACAGCAGACTCCAGAGATGGCTGGTGCGGCAATATATTCGTCTGTTGGAAAATGTGCTGTTTCTGCAAAGGGAAATGATTGTGCTGATGCAAACGATAAATTCTCTGCTCCTCCAGCTGCTTCAAGCGATGCTCCTCTAGTTGCTTAATCTTGGCTTGCTCTTCCAGTTGTTTGATTCTAGCTTGTTCCTGCAAGTACAGTTGCTGCTGTTTCTGTCTTAACTGCTGCTCGTAGAGCTGACGTTGTTTAATGAGAAACTGGGTCTGCTGAATCTGCTGCTGTTGTAGTTCTGCCAACTGCTGCTCCAATAGTTTTTGCTTAAAGTCCAATTGTTCTTGAAGAGTCAGAGCTTGTCCGTCACCCGATTGTCTGTAAATCGGTACAACGCTTTTTGGAACACCGAGTTCGTCCTGTTGTACCGTGAAGGCTGCCACCAAAGGCGCCTGAAAGATTTTCACTTCTTCTGCTGGAGATTTTTCTTTATTAACGACGGAGGACAACAAGGTGACGTTATCTTTGGGCGTAACAGTTGGACTAGATGCAGTTGGTTTCGGCGGAACCAGCGCATTACCGCTCGCAATCCCATTGCTGGCGCTTTGGGTTAAGCTTCCGGACAATTGCGTGATCGGCTTCAGCGTCACACTTTCGACTCTGTTGACCGAGGATGAGCTCGCGGAGTTCTTCAGACTTCTCGTTTCCAACAAATCTATCTTGGACTCGCTTCGCGGCAAGTAAGTTGATGGATTCTTGTCCGGATTCTTGTCCGGTACAATCACATTATGCACGTGGAAACTTCTAGCATCATCATGACTAGCCTTTTCTATGACCATCGCCGACGGATTTGGAGTAACGTATTTCTTCGACTCAAGAAAACTTGAATTCTGCAGCTTCTCCTCGTTGGGAATTTCCTCATCTCCCGGGAAACCGTTGAACGAAAAAGAGGCTTTCGGTATCACGCCGATATTTGTATTTAGATTCTTCTTGACCACGTCGTCGAAGCTCTTTTCGATGGTCGTGATAAGCGATTTCTCGTCATCGTCCTTTCGCTGCTCCGCGGACTCGGCTTCCAGTTCCGTCAACGCCTTCAGCAATGCTTGTCGCAAATTCTTGTCGAGTTTTACTGGAGCGGGTGGAATATCGAGGCTCTTGTCTGAGATCTCAGATTTCTGAGACCTAACTAGATTTAAGCAGACTACTGCTAGCAGAATTGTTACGGCTATCTGCAAAGTTATAACAAATATATATTAAAACAATATTGCGTTATATAAATTATGTTACAATGATTGATATGATTAGAAAACAATGACTGTATTCAGGAGACACAATGGTTGCACAACTGCAATCGAATGTGATTGGTTCTCGCTTCTAGAACCAACAAATCAACGTCCAATGTTGACAAGACGATGCTCAACAGTTGTGCAACGGTTATCTCCTGAACGCACTCAATATTCTTTGCTGCAAAATAAAGCGAAATTGTTATAGCAAAGTTTGTGCCCAAAAATTCGAATTATCGAGGAGGATAAAGTTGCCTAGGAAAAAATGAACCGTCGAAAGTATAAGATTATCTACGATAAGAATAGACATGTATATATGATTGGGTTTTACTGTATTGATTCGAGAGAGATCGAAAGCTAAAGTTTGTCCGTTCGGTCTATCTCCTGTTAGTCCCGTTATGAGTAGAAGAGAGCCCCTTAGGCGATTTTCTCCTCCTAAAAACACAGTAAATACGTGTCTACCTATAGCTTTCGAGTCGTGTGAGCGAGACCAATAGTTTGCATGCTTTATGTAATTACACATAAACTGACATCGCCGAAGAGACACGCGCGCGCATAATTAAATGTGCAGACATGTTCTCGGAAAGTTAAGGAGCGTGTAGCAGGTTCAATAAGCTCTCGATAGGTTTTAAGCTATTTATTAACCGTTTTTTGTGTAGGCTAAATATTATTTTTCTCCGTTATTATTATTAAATACAAAAATACATATTTTTTTTAATAATACTGGCAATATTGCTCCACGTGACAAAGCATTGTCAAACATAATCGTTCGTCAAACTACGAAAAAACGAGTATCGATCGAGAAAAGAAGAGGTAAAAGCGAGAATTTGGCAGGGATTCCATTACGTTCCTCTTAAAACCAAATGCAATTAGAAGCATGTATCTTTAATTACTATACGTAGCGTGTATCTTTAATTACTATACGTATGCGCACAGCGTGTGCGCGCTTCTTGGGAATAAACTTTGGTATTTAAATAGAGAGAAACTCTTTGATGTATCAAAGCTTTGTTACATCGCCGCATATAATCGAGGTTGAAGACTTTTGTAAATCCTTAATCTCTTTAATATTCGCGCGTTATGTTTGATTTCAACTTCTGTCAAATTTCAAAAATTATTGATTTGTAGAAAAATATTTTTGCTTTATTTTAAGAATATTACATTTTTGCGATATTAAATTTTTTATCAAACTAGGTAAAAAAAATGATTTATTAAAAATAATCGATAATTTTTTTTTTTTTTTATTCTTTCGCTTTCTGAAATTATAGGAATTAAAATAGACATTAATATATCCGGGCGATATTGTTTCTTCATCAATAGCGAATCATTTCTTTTTACTATTAATCTATAAACAAAAATCGAATCTTTGACTTTGACATCTAAAACTATCCGTCTTCGCATCATCTCGAATAATTACGGACGATTTTGAAAAGTGCCATCTTCGATTAATAGCTGCGTCTCACTTCTTTCATTTTCATACTGATTCGTGACGAGTAGCGTGAATGACACTGCTTAATGATTCCTTATTTAAACAGCGTATTTGGATATCATCCTAGGTGAGGATTTGCACGATCCATCGTGCGAAAATTATTCCAACAAAAATCGTAAATGTAATCCATTCACAGACAACACAAACGACTACGCCTTGGAAAGGTTACGAGCTACCCGCCAGAAGCTATTACAGGCTTTGAACTTTCACCCCGCTTCGTCAAATCGCTACGATGAGAGCCCCGGTACGATGCATTCGCATACGCGTCGCGAGAGATAAATTATTGACGTACTGTCAACCATAAGTCCCGTGAAGAAAGAAAAATCGAAGAAAATTTCTGGCGAGAATGCTAAGCGTTCTCAAGAATGTAGACAAAAAAAAAATGGAAAAAAAATTAAGAAAAGCGTCAACTGTGCTGCGTTAAGTGAGGACCTTTGACATTTGTAAAGAAAGTTACACCCAGTGAAAAGACAACGGAACGACACGCCGGGCGGAGGGAGGGGGGTGGAGGGGGGGGGGGGTCAACGATGCGAGCGAGCGTACATCATCGAATTATGTATTCTTCGCACAACGAGAGTCCGCGCTTAAGTGCCAACGCTTTTGCTGGCAAAAGGAAAGCGTTAGAGATGCGTGTTTGTAAACTATCCCTGTAATTTGCACATAATAAAACGGGAGAATCGCCGCGTTTAGCGCGCGCATCTGCCTTATAAAACTGTTCCGAGCGTCTTCAGCTCCCTTCCTCTCGGTCGATCTCATCTAATGGTTAATTGGTTCGCTGTAAATTTCCCAGGAACGAGACCTTAGAGTATTCCTATGGGGAAACGTAAGAGCATTCGTAAAGTCTTTCGTTTGTTCGGGTACGATTGAAGCGAATGAACGCGAGACTTCGTGTAAAAATTCGCCAAGTTCCTCCTTCGCGATTATAAATTTTGGCGAAATCGCCGGCGGTAAAAATGAGATACGGCATGTATCTCGCGAGCAAGTTGGGCTCTAGACACTTCGGCAACTTTCTAAATTCGTACGGGCGTCCTCCTCCCATTTGGTCCACAGCGCTCCATTAATCTTCAGCCGTACACAAACGGGAGGAACGCGCTCTATGACTCGCAGGTGTCTTACCACTTAATAATAATGGCCCGGATGCGGCTGGAACTGATTCGCCTTGTTGCAGGTTTGACGCGGTCGGTTTCACCATCGAAACTCGCCGGGCCGACACAATCGTCGCGCTTGACATGTGTCACCGCGTCGCATGGATTTATAGACACGACGCGCGTTAAGTAATTATTTGCATAATAATCGCGGACTCGCAAATTAATCAGCCACAAAACTCTCACAGAAGTCGAGAGTCGCATAAATATGCACGCGCGCTAGGGGAAGAAAAGTTGCGTGGCGGAAGACGAGTATGAATATCCCCCGACTGGTTGTTAAAAAAATCCGTTTCATCTTTGGCTATCGCGAATCTTAAACTATACTGCAAATGTTTTTTTTCTGCGTTGTGAACTTTTGACCCGTCATTTTCTAGCGCAGAGAGTGCGCCGTGAGAGTTTCACCGCGCCTAACAGAATGGTTGAATCGTTGGTTTGATATTACTAATGCACGATAGAATATATTGCATATAAAATCTCAGATCTCTCTCTCTCTCTCTCTTTTCTCTTCTCTCGCGTTTATTACATTCGCGCGTGTTATTAAAGTTGAAATTATATTTTAGCTTACATTATTAAAATATCGCTTGTAATAGAGATCTTAATGAATTTTAATTAACAAAAAATTTGCGAGGCCAAAATTTCATAACCGACGAGTATCAGATCGATTGTTTTGTCAGACATAAATTTTTTAAAAATATGTAGCGCGCGACACAAAACTGTCGACGAATGTTTAGAATAAATCGAAAGCCCCGCAATGAAATACATAGCGACAAATTAACATCTGTCAAAGTTAATTGCCCCACGACAATAATCAGACTGACAAGGTAACCTATCCAAGTGTTACACTCCGATTTTTTTCAAATTTAGCACAAATGTAGAACTATCAAAAATATTTGACCCGTATTTTTTCATTTGTGCCCACAAACAGTTTTACGGGTAGTCAATACCCCTTCAATATTTAACCCTCTACCATTATAAGTGCAACAGAAATTCATGAGAAACAAAATTTAATGCAAGATGTAAAAGTTTTTTGAATCGCTAATTATGAATATAAAGTAAGATTTGCAAAATTATTTGTTTAAATAATAAAATGTTGAAACAAATCAGCAAAAAAGTTGAAAAAATACAGTATAGTGACCATATATTATAAGAGTTATTCGGGTAAATGATTCTAAAATATGGCATTAAATTTGTAAAGTACAGTGTTTTAAATTATTCAAACAATAAACGGTTTAAACAAATCGGCAACAAGATTGAAAAAAAATTGAAGTGCTTTATTTAATTGAAGTATGGCTTAAGATATAAAGAATTTTTGAGTTGCTCATTACATATCCCAGACAGCACAAAACATCCTCAGGATCATCCTGAATATGTCCAGGACGGTTCAGGACATTTGTAGGATATTTTAAGATATTATTATAAATATATTTATAAAAGTTTAATATGCATATATAATTATTTTTAGTTGTGTCGGCTATTTTATATAATTTAGAAATCTTAAGTATTATAATAAGTATTAATGTCCTATAAATATCCACTGGATAACCCCTGGATGTCTGTAGGATATATCTGCCCTGTCTATTACATTGGATGTCTTTTGGATTTCCAGAGGACATATATATGTGCAATTAATTGTTAACGTTAATTTCGTTTAATATTAATAATTGAATTTGATGCGCACATTTTTATATATCCAAAATTATTATTTATTTAATATTTCATGAGAAATGTTACTGTTCGCAACATTCCAAAAGCTTTATAAACAATAATATTCAACCGTTAGTTCGTTTGTTTACCGCTATGCGACACGCGAACTCGTATTTGAGATTTGGTCATGAGAATTATATAAAGCTTGCAAAGAGCAACTGACAGGAAATTACAAATGTAATTATTTTCTATCAGTTCAATTTCTGATGCAATCCCAACACAGGGAATTCAGATATTGGATTGTTTAGAAAATATTACACAACTCAAACCCGGGAGCCAAACCTATGGTAAGATATTCATGTACAGCACGAAAGCCTCAAATATTAAAGAACGGTGAACTATTTTTAATAGATTTTTAATATTGGCAGTAAATAACAAAACATAATTTTAATTTATATTTAAATTTTAAAATTTGCTCCTTGAAACATACGAAAAATATCCCTAACATATCCTATAAAAATCTATAGGATGTTCCACAGGATCTCCCTGGATTCTCCAGAGGTTAATATACGGCTATCATTTACTCTTCCTCAGGACATCCAGAGGAGATCTGAGGATTACAATGGGATATCCTGAGGATATCCTACATATATGTCCTGGATGCCCTTTGGACGTCCTAAGGACATCCTTGTGCTGTCCGGGATGTTATTAACACACACAGCATACATACATTTTTCTTTAATATTGCATCAATAATCTTGCATTAAATTTTGTTCCTTATGCATTTTTGTTGTACTTATAATGGTAGAGGGTTGAATATTGAAGGGATAACAACTACCCGTAAAATTGCTTATGGGCACAAATGAATAAATACGGATCAAATATTTTTGGTAGTTCTTTGTGTCGAATTTGAAAAAAATCGGAGTGTAACACTTGGATACGTTTCCTTGTGAGACAGTCCAGCTCCAATTACAATTCAACAAAGAATTTTTTTTTTTTTTCCAAACAAAAAGAGAGAATAATCATTTTCCGTAATGTTTTTTTTTTCGCGCTGAACATAATTCCGGCTTTCAAATGGCTATATCAAAATTTTGTGAGAAACTTGTAAAACAAACTATGAAAAATTGTTATTCCTTTTCTTGTACTTTTTTTTATCAACCTTTATTATTATAATCATTTTCCAGATGCTTTCTATATTATCTGAAAAAGCATAATAGTTTACAAAAAATGTAAAATTAATCATTAACAGATGCTAAGAGATCTTATAGATCTCGTATTAAGAAAAAAATTATATACAATACATAAAATTAATATTAAAATATGAGAAAGATAAAGCTTTAATAATATATAAACAGAATTGAAATTGTTTAATTTAAATTCCAATTAATTTCTTTAAATAAGATATCACATATACCTACATATCGTATATCGTACAGTAGTCATAGTTTACGGTACTTGCTACCGGTCAGAATCTATATATGACAAAATGTGACAACGATTATTGAGAAACTTGTCGCGTTAATCGAAGAAAGAGAGAGAAAGAAAACAAGGAGAGATGAAACCGACCATGGAGTCAGGTTCACGCCGCGCGACCGCGAGTGGGGAAACAGCGTGAGAGAACTCGTCACATTGATCCGGCCTGCGCATAACACAATATTGCTGCTGGCACGTAGAGGAAGCAGAAGATGAGGAAGAAGAAACTGCGAGAGCTGATGTGGCGGCACTTTCACTCGGCAGAGTATGTCGAGGATGCGCACCGCTCGTGAACTTGCTTTACCCGACTCTTACCAGCGTGATGAGCATGAAAGAAACATCGTTACAAGCTCGACAGGCTCGGCCTTTTGTGTGCCGGATTATGAATCGACTTGACGCAACATCAGCCGAACGAAGTAACACGCCCAACGGCATTTCTTTCGTCGCCGTTAACGCGAAGTGACAGCGAAACTTCCTGATCTTAAGCGATAATTCGCGGTAAAAAAAAAATTCGGGACACACGCAAAATTCTATTTCTAATTTTGCATGCCGTGTAATGAAAAAAATATTTGAGGAAGCGAGACACACACGTAATAAGCTGCGTCTCGAGATACATGTACATATTAAAATACGCTGTAGGAAATTATAAATAAATCTCCATTTTGAATTTTGTCGTAAATTACGGACTGAAGTAGATTTTAGAGTTTAGATCGATTGAAAGTAGGCAAACAAACGCGTTCGTATAAATTTATATATTAATTTTATATATATACAAATATATAAATTATGAGATATCCTACAATTCTCTCTCGACGTTAATTTCAATATAATGCAGATTTTTCAATCAATGTGAGATTTTTCTATGTCTGATATCGATGCGAATGAACAAACTAATACCATGACTTATTATTAAACATTATATCTCGCATAATAAATTTACGTTAAAAATAAATAATTAAAATGCGATATTGCAAAATTATTATAAGCTCTTTTAAATCGAATCGATTCATTTGAAAATTGCTTGTAAAGAAACTTAATGTTAGAGATCGTTCTGAAAATCTTTATTCCGGAGAGGAATCGATTCCCAATATAATACAAAGTTTGTTTAAACCTGCATTTAAGTCATGAAAGATTTGAAAAACGTTGGCTTAAGTATGCTTATCGCTAAATTATCTCAATTACGGTCATTACGGTTTCCTATATAAAAATATGCATTATCTCGAGATCAATTTAGACAAATAATGAGCGAGGTATTGTAATGAGCGTAGAAAACTGTTAGGATCTATAATACTCGTACTACTCGAAGCTAATTGGTTAGATTCGAGAATATACTTCCATTAAATTTGATCGCTTAGCGATTTCACATCTAATAATCATATTCAGTGGAGACAACAATAGTACAATCGACAACGAGAGTAACAATCAGTTTTCTCTGCCAAGTGCAACCAATTTCTATAAAAAAAAAAAAATCATCCAAAGGCTCTTATTAAATAAAATTAGGAATGAGATGAAAAACATACAAGCAAATATGGGTGTTAGGTTACTTATTTCAATTACAAATTGTTTGATCAATTGGAATCGAAAGCAAAAATAATTAAAGCTAGATAAAAGATAAGAGATAGATAGATAGAGTAAGAGAGAGAAAGAGAGAAACCACTTAAAAAAATTAAAAATTTATTCTTTCCGGAGAAAAATTACGCGATTAATTAACAAGACTCATTTCGCGTTATTTATTTTCCCAAATGACGAACTTTCCACTAGTTGTATCGTGATATCGTGTAGATTTCGGATTTCGTGTACAGAAACGCGGAAATGGAAGACGCGTGAAAGTGCACTTCACCAGCAAGTGTATTTTGTCGCCAAGTACGTTTCGATTATACAACGAGTCCTTGGCGTTGAATAACGCACAAATTCAGCGAGGAAAGATAAACTGATGCGTTTGAATGCAATTAAAACCGAATACACCATGCAAAACACCGTATCGTATTGCAAGTTTAGAGTGAAAGTTTCGAGAGATCGAGGATCTCCGTCGAAGAACCGTCTGTCCCCGTTGATCAAAATCATTTATTTCGGCCGGACATATTATTTCTCAATCTATCGAAGTCGACAATTGATTCGAATTCTTTTAAAATCTTTTATGTAGCTTTATTTAGATATTGTGGCTAGAAATTCCGATCGCTGGTCTCGGAAGACGATGTCAAAAAGTATCTCTAACATATCACGTCGACAGTGATCGAAACCTGTCCGCGATAAAGGTTCAGACGTGAAAAGTCATCGAGGTAGAAGCTTGAACGATGAAGGCAAGCATGAAAAATTCGAAGCGTGGGAGCCGATTAAACAATGATTGTTCCGACGTTGGAGTACATGATGTCGGACGAGAGGTCTACGAGGCCGATGAGAGAAAAGTTCGGAAAGGATGCCAAGGGGCTTTCCACTTTCGACGCGAAAAATCGTCGATCCAACGGACCGCGAAGCTGCTTGCTTCTTCTTCGCGATTGTTAAGGAAGTCGTAAATGTTACGGCGCGCGTTTTCTAACCGGATGGACGATCTGGCCGCGGATCGATCGGAATGCATCAGTTACGAAATGAACTCCTTCAACGCGAAGAGGCACACGGGCGGGAACCTTCTCCGGTTGCTGTTGTATTACGTGGTTGTACTCAATCCGAACACAAGTTTCCTCCTTACGAGATTGGCATTGTCGGCGACCGTTTCGTAAGAACTACCTGGCCCGTGTAATACGGGGCTTCTTTTTTACCACAGGCACAGGTCCGGTTTTTATCTCTCGGAATGGATCGCCATTGGAATGAAGAGGAAGGAGAAGAAAAAAAGGAGAAGAACTTTCTTCCCGCGGCGCTCGAAAAAGATGCCATCTACTTTCGTGGGTCATCGAACTCATCGTCTCGCGGTGAGTACATCCATCGTCACACCCATCTTTTCGTGTCATCGATCCCTAATAATTACTTTCTCTCGAAATCGTCCACCAGAAACATCTCGTCGACGTGACCATGCATTAAGAGACGTAGGATTTCGAATAAAGTTTCTCGAAGATATCTTTTCTTACCGTTATTACGACAGTCGGAAGAATTGATCGAAAAATGATTCGAAGTGAAAATGGAGGCCACATCATTACGCGCTTGCGTCATGAGTCGCCCGAATTCAACGATACTTTTTACATCAGATCCATCAGATCCTCGTTCCGATTAGATCGTTTTTAGAGCAACATATCGTTTTCTCCGCCCCGCTCTGTGCCAATCTCAAATGAAAAGTTTAGTTCTTGCAACGCACATTGTGCAGTATTTAATCTTCTTTCTGGTACATTAAATCGACCTTGTAAGAGAGAGCAAATATCGTATGCATCTAGACTACAACGACGATAATCTTTCGATTAGAGAAATTTCTCTATCGTTTTTTTTTTTTTATACAAAGTTTTTTCCACAATGCTCAATCAATCTCGATCGTTATCGGATTAATTCGCGTATCGATCCTCGCTAGCTTAGATCCGTCTGCGAAACTCTGATTTCGACCTTAATTAACGGCACACACGACCGTACTACATGACAACTGGGTCGTTAGGAGTGCATATTTATGATGCTCGCGTGTTGCATCTCGGAGATTCGAGCGAAGAATAGAAATTGATCTACTGACAGTCCAGCAACTTCAGCAGAGCGCGTCGATTCATTAATACGATTCATAATGAGCTTAGCACACTTCACGGTAAATTGCCGCGAGCGTAAAGAGGACTCCGACAGGCGAATCGTGGAGAGACCAGCAGGAATGGTCTCTCTACCTTTTATCCGAATCAGCGACTATAAATTAAAGCGACATTTATTTGCTTTCTTCTTTCTAAATTAATATCTCGAGACTTTCGTTATTTTTGTATCGACGCCGCTGTAAGCTTCAAAAATCACGTGTAAGGTAAACATTTATTGACATTTATTGCGAATCTTTACTCGATCGTTTAAACGATAGCTAAATTTTGCTTTTAAGAGTAAGATAAACGGTATTTTAGAAAGTTTTCAAGCCGTAATATTTAATTATGTATATGTGTGTGCATCAATCAATCAAACATATCATTAAATAATAAATGGGCGTACAATTTCACTGTGTAACATTTGCGATAATTATCAGTTACGCAAATACATCAAATATTGCATCGTACACTGTAACTGTGCAATTAGAAATATAGTGTAACACTCATATATCAATCCCCGAATGTGTCATTTTC
Organism: Polyergus mexicanus; assembly: GCF_030449975.1. Lineage (NCBI taxonomy): Eukaryota > Metazoa > Arthropoda > Insecta > Hymenoptera > Formicidae > Polyergus > Polyergus mexicanus. Next base: position 6,433,623 of record NW_027223322.1, on the reverse strand, counting down.
CAAATCGCGCGCGCCACATAAATGATGAACCCGTAACTCGTTAACGTTATTCGGCCCACATTTTCGTTTTAGTACGCATTTTGAACCGAGCGAGAAGCCAGTATTTACCGGAAATATTATATTGACAGGTTGAATGAGAGATTTCGTCGGGTCAATGATTCATCAAGTAGCCCATCGGGAACCGTTAACCATCGAAGCACCTTTTCTGCGCGAGCGATACGATCTATCTGGAAATCGCGAAACGTACCTTATAATGGAAGAAGAAAGTAGCCACCGTCAAACGCTCATCGCAGGTTTCCTCTAACATAAGTAGAAATTCACGAGTATATCGATACGCGATAATACTAGAGTTGTGAGAAAAAGAGATTACTATATCGTCAAGTAATTTCGTCAAATAATCATCTTACAATTATTGATCAAACTTGTATTATCGCGATTACAGACGCTTCGCTCTTTGTAAAGCGAAGAACAATGCACATGGTACAGCTTTCCCGCACATTACAGAGTTCTTCCGTCAGCATTCCAGCTAGAGATACCCGATTATCAATTATTATGATATTAGATATATATATGCTTTTTATTCGCACTATATACGCATATTTATGATATTGTACATTGTTGGATTTTTTAAAATGCTGATCACTTTGCACTCATTTGATCGATATTATTCGAGCCGCACTGTCACTTTGAACCGCACGTAATCCACTATCGTGAAAAGGAGACAAAAAGAGATCGATACACAATATAATAACTAGAAAGAGAAAGAGATAGAAGAAAAAATTTGGAGAAAAGTTGGCGAACGAGCAGAAAAGCTGATCAGTGAATGAGTGGTTTCGTACTCACCAAGCGCATGATGCTGTCTGTGCCCACGCTTGTACGAGTCTTGGCTTTTACTCGGGAAAGATGATCTCCGCAGGTAGGTAGGTGATAGTTTCGTAAAAGAGAGGTGGGGCCAAGTACATCTCACCGATGTTAACACAACATACGTACATATATATATATATGTATATACGGACAGATTTTTCTTTTTTTTCGTGCTAGTTTCGGCTCTTTTGAATATTACTGCGTTCCCATTTTTGTCGCATTTTACGAGGAGCAACTAAAGACTCGTAATTCAAAAAGTTCTTAATGAAAAAGGATTGAATTACACCTATAAATTGCAGATTAAGAATATGGAAATTTACAGATTTTTTATTTTATTTCAGATGCACGTGATATTTTTTCATTCTCGTAATACACTAGACTACGATATTGGTTCTAATAAATAAGTTGTTATTGCAATATATTGTATATACATATATATATATATATATATATATATATATATATATATATATATTAATTTTATAACTTTATTTACAATTTATTTTAATTTTTTAATATATTTATTTTAATTTTATAACTTTATTTTTATATATATATATATATGTATATATGTATGTATGTCGTAGCCAGATTACATAATCGTTCCTTTTATAAAACATCTAGACATTTTATAAAGTGCGGCCACATTCTCAAATCATAGTTGAAAATGAGATATTTTACAATTTGGCTAAGAATTTTAATCTTTTTATATAACGCTAGCAAACGACGCACCACATTGTCAAACGCAACGATTTGTACATCATTTTAGATTCTGGCTGATTCATTTCAATTTTATGAACGGCGCGTTTTTATCAATCTTACTTTATGTTACATTTGATAAAATAGTCATAATAAATGTTTTTTTTGTTATATTTTTTTCAGGCTTATATTTCTTTCTATTATTTGTTTTCACACATTATTTCCAAGAATTTTATTTATGTTACTTTTATAAAATCTTAATTGTAATAAATACAAGTATTTATAAATACGGTAAATGTTTGGATTAATTTACACATCACGGATTGTTTTCTGTTCACGCGTTTACTTTATAATAAAATTGAACTATATCAAGTTCAAGTTCATGATTGGGGCTAAATCTCATTTTCTTCAAATGTTATTTTCACAATACTTTAAAATCTCGCATATCTCTGGAACCAGAAGAGAGTGTCACAAAATTCAAAGCGTGTATTACTTAGGAATGTATTCTTTACGATATATATAAAAATGAAAATAATCCGTGATATGTAAGTTAATCCAAACATTTATCATAAATACAATAAGTAATAAATACAAGCGTTTACACAAGCTTTTTTTTCTTTAGAAATATACATAATTACCTATTAATTTTCTATAAATGGCTGTTCTACAAAGACAGTTCATAAAATGACTGAAATGAACCAGCTAGAATCTAAACCGATATACAAATCGTTGCGTTTGACAATGTGGCGGGTCGCATGTTAGTGTTTTATGAAAAGATTAAAATTCTTAGCTAGATTGTACAATATTGCATTTTCAACCATTTGAGAATGTGGCCGCACTTTATAAAATGTCTAGATGTTTTATAAAACGGCGGATTATGTAATCTGGCTACGACATGTATACTCTCCAATTTTCAAGTATATATATAATTTTCTTTAGATTTTTAAATTTATACATACATATACCATATAGAGTAATCCATTTAATTCCATTTTAAATGCTGCAGGTAAATATCTCGAAAAATATGGAAGATACGGAAAAATATTTCAGACAAAAGTTGCATGGTTTGAAAAATCACATGATGAAAATATGGACTTGACATTGAGTGACCTTCTCAAGGCCAGGTCAATGTGATCGATATTTTCTTAAATAAATCTCCCCATTTTTTATCGTATATTCTTGTAGCTCTTGTTGAGATGTTTTTAAACCACTATAATAAAGTATTTTTTTATCAAGTATTTTCCCAGTTATTTTATATCTTAATCTGACATATTTTGATATAAAAAATAAAATATCTCGTAAAATATTTAGTTTTCAATAATCTCACTGTAATACTTTTATGTACAGAATAATGAGATAAATCAATTGGTATAAAAAAAATAATTGTTTTTAAAAAAAAAGTACATAATTATTTACAATGTATTTTTTTAAGCAATTATTTGTTTTTTTACATCTCTAATTGATTCATCTCATTATGCTGTACATAAAAGCATTATGATAAGATTATCGAAAACTAAATATTTTACAAGATATTTTATATTTTATATAAAATATGACAGATTAAGATATAAAATAACTCGAAAAAATACTTAACGAAAAGATACTTTATTATAATGTTTTGAAAAACTCTCGTGGTAAGCTATATGAATATGCAATAAAAAATGGGGGTTGCCATTTTAAAAAATTGAGTTGGGCCCAATAGAGTCTATTGAGCAATTGGCGCTAACACCATCCCTAATATTCGCCGAATATTCGATTATTTAGCACATAACCTAATGACCGTTGCCTAATATTCGGTATTCGATATTCGGTTAAATATTAGACAAGCTCATGTGCCGAATAACCAAATATTCGACAACTCAACATAGATTATTCGAAAACAATACAATGGGCCTCGGCACTCCCGACCGCGCCTCCCCCCATAAATACGTTATGTAACAATAAACGTGTTTTATTTAATTATTTTTATTTTATTAGATATATAAATAAATAAATTAGATACTTGAGTATGTTAAGACTACGCATCCTTTTTCCTTTCAATTTTACATTTAAAACTATTCGGTATTCGGCCGAATAATAGACTAATTCAGCCGAACAGTAAAAATGTTGCGAATAGGCAGAATACCAAATAGTTGCCTAATATTCGTTGCAACTCTAATATGTATATATATATATATATATATATACAGTGTGTCCCATTTTAATCTCCTCAGGCAAATATTTCAAAAACCAAGCCCAGAAGAGAAAAATGTTTCAGACAAGAGTTGTTTGGTTTCAAGGGAGCCATAAGATGGTACTATTGGTTTAACCTTGGAAAATCATTTAAAGGTCATGTGAAGGTCAACTTTAAAATCTTAAATGAAACCCCCTATTTTTTATTGCATATTCTTATAGCTTACCTCGAGAGCTTTCCAAAACACTATAATAAAGTATTTTTGCATTAAGTACTTTTTGAATTATTTTATATTTTAATCTGACATATTTTGATATAAAAAATAAAATATTTCGTAAAATATTCAGTTTTCGATAATTTTACCGTAATACTTTTATGTACAGAATAATGAGACAAATTAATTAGTGCCAAAAAAAACAAATAATTGTTTAAAAAAATACATTGTAAATAATTTTCTTAAAAACAATTTTTTTTTATACTAATTGATTTGTCTCATTATTCTGTACATAGAAGTATTACGGTAAGATTATCAAAAACTAAATATTTTACGAGATATTTAATTTTTTATATTAAAATATGTCAGATTAAAATATAAAATAACTCAAAAAGTACTTAATAAAAAAATACTTTATTATAGTGTTTTGGAAAGCTCTCGATGTCAGCTACAAGAATACTAAATAAAAAGTGGGGGTTTCCATTTAAGATTTTAAAGTTGAGCTTCACATGATCTTCAAATGATTTTCCAAGGTCAAATCATTGTCACCATCTTATGGCCCCCTCGAAACCAAACAACTTTTGTCTGAAACATTTTTCTCTTCCGGGCTTGGTTTTTGAGATATTTGTCTGAGGAGATTAAAATGGGACACCCTGTATATATATATATACAAGGTATATATACATAAAAACAAGGGTACTCAGTTTGATTCCATCTAGGCGAATCAAACTGAGTACCCTTGTTTTTTCGTAATAAATGCTACTATCTATATCTATGGCTAACTTATATTATTAGTTGTAGATTAGCGCCATCTATAGTATATCTAGATCGAGTGTTGAGGAGTGGGAGCCGAGGTGCACGTAGAAAAGGATATACTCTGTTTCGTGCCCCTTGCGTTTTCTCTCACTCGCACGTAGCATGACGAAAGAGAGCGCTATGCTCTGTGCGAGCGAGAAAGTACGCAAAGGACACAAAACAGAGTATGTCCTTTTCTACGCGCATCTTTACCCCCACTCCTTAAATAAAGGCAAACGCTCGGTCTAGATATACCATGTCTATAGCGCCATTATTATTTTAAAACAAACTATGCTCCTGTGCACACGATATTACGTTTTTAATAGAAGTTCCAAATTTGACAAGTCAAAAAAAGATCGATATCAAGACAAGAATTGAGTCATCTGCACTTTTTCTATATAGAACATCTGTTTCGGTAAGTTGCATTCTATACATATTAGATAGTATATCATATTAGTTTTGATCGACACTTCGTACGCCGGAATATACAACCGCCGTATTTGTTACTTTACTTGTGTTGGGGCAAAACCGGGTATTTACACATCTCATATAATGAAAAGAGGAGGAACTGTTATTCTGACTTCGTGTCTTTATAAAAAGCAGTTGGAAACAAAAACTAACGATCAGAAAAAGAAACCACTGAAAAAAAAGCTTTTTGAGACTGCTAAAGTTAAAAAGTTAAATAAGGAAGTCCTGCAGCAATATCGCGAACAAGAGGATATCTTTATTTGTGATTTTTGTCAATAGAATACATCTTTATATATTATATTTTGATTAAAATAAATCTAGATTTTATAATTACACGGTGTTTTGCATATTTTCAAATGGGTACCCGGTTTGACCCTATCAATAGGATAAAATCGAGTATTTTGACTTCTCCACAAAATCTTGTTATTCTTGGTAACCAAAAATTTTTTTTTCAACAACTAGCCTTATTTTCTGATAGTTTAAGGTTGATCAAAGATTACTAACGATTGGCAAAATTTTTTTTGCTCTCACATTTTTTAAAAGAAAATCCAAAAAAATACCCGGTTTTACCCTACTTTCCCCTATATATATACCATATGTTAAATAGTTAAATAGTTAAATTATAAAATTACATAAATAACTATAAAAATCACAAAAAAGATTTGAAGTAGAATACGCGCACTGTTTGATTTTGTTTTGACGCATAGATAGAAAAATATTCGATATTGGAGAAATACAAACTCGAAAATATAGATCTCGGAAAAATATAAATGTCGATTAGATATGGGTTTTTTATACATAAATAACGTAAATAAATTACAATTACTACTCTTTTTTTCTTAGATATATAAAGTGATGATTTAGATTAAATCAACGAAGATTGTTTAGAGGAGAAGCTGACAACAATGTAATATTACAGTACACAATGTCCGAACTTTTGACTCGTTTATGCTTTACGCGATCATCGATAAAATACTTGTTCTCTGCTTTGTACCGCTTTGTCATTCATGAATGTAAAACGTACTGTGCTACAACTCGGTTTCATCCAGGGGAAATGGAAATATGAGCGTAAAGATACATTTCGATCATATGATATTCTGTATTGTGCGATTAAAATATATTCTATAAAAATATTTAACGTGCGTCATAATTCTGAAGTTATTTTATGATATTAAAGATTGCACACTATTCGTATATTAGTGCTATAAATTTTATATACGTCGCTTTTTTCTTTATTTAGTCTACCGCTGCAATAATAATACCGCAGAATAATGTCGCACAACTGCAGCAAATTATTATCTTTTCTCTTTAATGAAAATGGATTCTTAGCATTCTTTCTAAGAGGACTTTCGTCGATATTTTTTAAAGTAAATTCTAAAAACATTGAATAGTTTATAAAATTTGCAAAATTTATTCGCGTTTCGAATTGCACTTTCGTATCGCAGAAATATATGCTGTCGATTAAAGATCATTAAGATTGCTTAGAAACAAAACAAAGATAAAAATACCTGGACGGAGAGCAACCCTGCGGGGTTGAAGCACAAAAAGTGAGAGGAATGAAATGTTTATTGAAAGGATGAAGCCTTTAAGATGATCGCAATGGATAATTTCACGGATTATGATCTATTTGAACGTCTTGAAACAAAAAAAGCTTTTGTTATGTATACTATATTACTCACTATACTAATAAAGACTATATTAATTACTATTAATCACACGTTATTTTTTTGTGCAACGAAAATATTCGTAAACATGTTGATAGCGGATGATGGCAGCGGATAATTTCACGGAATGTGATCGTTGCAATGTCTCGATTAACGTCAAGTAATATCGTGCGACGTGAAAGTAGAAGTAGACGCTAAAGCGGCGTCTACAATAGAGATTTTAAGCCCTAAGTCTTAAGAAATTGACTAATCACAGTCGAGTATTCTTCTTATACTTGACTGTAATTGGTCAATTTCTTAAGGCTTATGGCTTAAAATCTCTATTGTAGACGCCGCATTAAGGCCATCACACACAAAAGGACATAAAACGTAAGCATAAGAAAATTAACCAATCCCAATCAAGTATTGGGCTTTCCGTAAAAGTGGAAGGGTTACGGAGAGCCAAATACTCGATTGGGATTGGTCCATTTTCTTATGCTTATGTCTTACGTCCTTACGGAATTTTGTGTGTGAAGACCTTAAGGACCGGATCACAGACTTTTGCATAAGCGCATAACAATAAGTATAAGGGAATTGATTGGTCCATAAGCATATGCATAAAGAAATGGACCAATTAATTTCCTTATAGTTATGGTTATAAGGGCCAAAGTCTGTGCTTCGGCCCTAAACGCCATCACACACAAAATTCCGTAAGAACATAAGATGTAAGCGTAAGCAAATCGACCAATCCCAATTAAGAATTTGGCTCTCTGTACCCCTTCCACTTTGATGGAAAGCCTTCGATTGGAATTGGTCAATTTTCTTACGCTTACGTATTATGTCCTTACGGAATTTTGTGTGCAATGGCCTTTAATCTGAGGCCTCTAAGATGGACGCGCCTATGGATGTAAGAAATATTTGGATAGAGCACAAAATACATTTTCGGGCGCGGGTTATAAAGACTGAGGAGTAAGGGGAAATCTTGATGTGGCCATCTTGATTGTATAATATTTTACATGATTTTAACTGCTAAGCATGAAAGAAGAGTAAGGAGAGTTATCTCGATAGTGTAGAAAGGAAAAAAGTTGGTCACGAAAAATGTTCCCTATATGGCCAGGTTTGCCAAATGGAATAATTTAGAAATTTAGATCATTTTATCGCCATCTTGAATATTCGTATATGTATAGTGTTACATTTAATTGTGGTAGTAATTAGTAAGTAGTGTGTCATCCAACACACTTACTGATCACTAATACAACTAAACATAACACTATATCTGTACGAATACTCAAGATGGCGACGAATTGGTCCAAGTTATTCCATTTGGCAAACCTGGCTACATACGGAACTTTTTCGTGACCATTTCCAATCTAGGCAGATAACTCACCTCACTCTTCCTTCATGCTGCTAAGGCCCAGTTCCACAACTTACTTTAACCAAAGTTTAACTCATTAATGGAGAATTCGCATTACGTCTGATGTCCAATGTATCCAATCGAATATCGTACATCGAACATCGGATACAATATGAATCTTCCATTAACGAGTTAAACTCTGGTTAAAGTAAATTGTGGAACCGGGCCTAAGATATTACAATAGACCAAAGTCCGTGCAATTAATTGCTGCTCTTTGCATCTTGGTTGTTCATATCCGTTACATTAGAACTTTCAATTCTCTTTCCCCTTTATCTTCAACACCGTGGCAATTTGTTTCGTCCAGGTATTTCTTATGTTATGTTCTTTCTCATTTTACAAGTTGAGAATATTTCATATTTTCTACGATATAAACTTTGTATTGAACGTGTGCTGATTGGCTGCTATTGCAAGAAACTTTCGAAAGTCCTAGAAGTTCTCTATCAGACAGCCAATTGACATAGATAACCTAATATGTATATCGAGATGAAATCGCTGAATCGGGAATCGAATCCAAATCTTTCGTTTGCCGGGCAATTGTTCTTATTTTCTCATTGATGATGAGCTGTATTCAGACACTCAGTATTCAGAGTATATTCTATACTCGATACTCTTCTCATTTTGCCTACAAATATCTAATCTTTCAGCCGGTGTGAACTAATAAGTTAACTTGCTAATTTTTTTTATTACACTTAATAAAGGAGTTATTATTGAGTAAAGTCTGGCCAATCAGCGCCGACCTTTAGCCGGACATATGTCGGTGAGCCGCGTGCCTGGTAGTTGCGGTGGTGCACATTTCACGACACGCAGCTCACCGACATGCGCGCGGCTAAAGGTTGGCACTGATTGGCCAGACTTTACTCAATAATAATTCCTTTATTAAGCATTATAAATAAAAATAGTTCAGGACTTTTTGATTCAGTTTGACCCAATCTACGTCCACCTTTTGTTTGGCCACTTACTTGTCGGACATCCTGTATAATAAAAATTACTCAAATAATTATTCCTTACATAATAAAAAAAAACTGTCTACGATTGTACCAGAAAAAAAAAATATTAAATGAAGTTAAATTAAAGGCCGACGAGACCGATGGTCTTATGGAATTTTATGATGTCATAAAATCAACATCATTTTTCTTTTCTTTCTTTAACAAATTTTTAGGCCGGATCTACAATAGATGTAATAAGTCTTAAGCCGTAAAAAACTTACCAATAATAATTGATTATTCTTCTCACATTTGACTGTAATTGATTAATTTCTTATGGCACGCGGTTTTTACTACACCTATTGTAGATCCGGGCTTAATGGTAATCAGATGAAAAGATTTGTATAAGGCAGAGCAAGATTGAAGAAAAAATTTATAATATTAATTTAATTTATAATATTATTTTACATTACAATACTTCACCTTGTATTTAATAATTTACCTTGTAATATTAATTTAAAAATATTAATTATAAGAATTATATAAGCTGAATAAATAAGGTCTTATTAAGAAGCTTTTGAAACTCAGTAAGCTTCTATCTCTAGTGGAATGTAAATGATATTTTATATTATAAGATATCAAAACTTCTTTCGTCCATGTAAAACGATACAACTCGCTCGCTTACTTACCGATAAGATAAATGAGATTCCAATTTCCACTGAAGTCATCAATCTGATTCTGTTTCGGTGCGCATTGAATTTAACGTATTATTTCCATTGGAAATAGAATAGAAACGAGGACGATTGATATTTCAGATGAATGTAAATCAACATAATCTCTGACCAAATTTCTCACTTATTTTCCATTTTGATAATTAATACGAACGAACGGTAATTGTTACATCGACATATAAACTATATATCGATTATATATTGATGGTCACGAAATAATGAAAAATAAAGGTTAGCACTATCTACTTTCAATCTTTTCCATCGACTAAATTTTGTATCAATTCGCTGCCACTCCGACAAAGCTTATAGATCGAAGTAGGAGTGAAATGAGCAATTAGTTGTATTTCCATCGATTTAAATTTGACTTTACATCGCAAATTAATGCTTCGATAGAAACTAGACCACTGCTGAGGATGCAGAGTTGCCAAATTGTGGGAAATGGGAACATTCAACTCTCACCACTTACCACGAAACTTATTAAACAGACGTAGCCGTTATGTCTTATATATGTGTAGCATAAAGCCTATCATACACAAATTTGGCTGCATATGCATAGAATAAGACCGTCTGAACCAATGAGCATGCTATGAATATGTGAATATGGCGATTTTATTTCGATGCTTATTGGTCCAGATGGTCTTATGCTATGCATATGCAGCTATGCCAATTTGTGTGTATAGGCTTAAGCGGGGAGCACATACTTTTACATAAACGCATAACCACAAGCATAAGAAAATTGATTGGTCCATTTTCTTATGCATAACGAAATTGACCAATCAAATTCCTTATGCTTATGATTATGCGCTTATGCAAAAGTGTGTGCTCCCCGCTTTATATGTCGTGCGGCACGCACGTGGTGGGGATTCCCATTTCCCATTTTGATCTAGCAGCGCTGCTCTCAGATTTCTCGTTGGTACTATATCGTGTGTTGTCTATAAACTCTATAGCATCGGATTATCTAGAATTATTATTATTATAGAGCGAACAAATGTGAATCGATAATATATGAAAAAAATATGATTGATCGGACATATTAGAATTGAGAAATTTTTTATACTCGCAAAAATGTCACACCGATTTTTTCCTAATGGAATGTCAAATTTCTCTGCACAACACAATAGAAAAGGTAAAATTGTTATTTTAATGAACATCATTTTTATACATTTTGTTTATTTCTTTACACGAATATGCTATTTTTTCTAATTTTTAATGTACATGAATATATACTACTCAAAAAAACATAGAGAACACATTTTCATACTCTAAAAATTGGGCTATTTTCAAACCGCTGAAACTTCAAAAAATCATCTTAGACAAAAAATTAAGAAAGCATTTTGAAACTTGAAGTTTCAGTTATTTCAACTTTAATGCCCTATCGTTTAAAAAAATTTTTTATCTTCCTTGTTCTGTGCTTTAAAAAAGAACCCATTGTTTTGTTTCTTAAAATCAAGAATTTTTGACACTCCGCGACGCGATGAAAAGATTTTTCTCGAAAAATTTAACTCGAGTTCCATAAACTACAACATTTTATCTACAAAATGTTTTTTTAAATTTCCTACGATTTTTTTGACCGAATTACACGATTTTGAAACTAAACCTATATTTTCTAAAAATCAGAAAACAAAAGAATTTTTTTAAACTATTGATATCGCGTTACAGCTGAAACTTCAAGCTTCAAGATACTTTTTCAATTTTTTATCTGCGATGATTTTTCGCCGAGTACTAACATTATTTCTAAAAATATAGGTTTAGTTTTAAAATCGTGTAATTTGGTCAAAAAAATTGTAGGAAATTTAAAAAAGCATTTTGTAGGTAAAATGTAGTTTATGGAACTTGAGTTGAATTTTTCGAGAAAAATCTTTTCATCGCGTCGCGGAGTGTCAAAAATTCATAATTTTAAGAAACAAAACAATGAGTTCTTTTTTAAAGCACAGAATAAGGAAGATAAAAATTTTTTTTTGAATCTACCGATAATGCATTAAGCTTGAAACTCCAAGCTTCAAAATTTTTTAATTTTTTGTCTACGATGATTCTTCGTCGAGTTTCAGCGGTTTGAAAACAGCTCAATTTTTAGAGTATGAAAAGTGTTCCCTATTTTTTTTTTTAGTAGTGCATGTTTTGGAGAAATAATATACGTATAACTATAAACAGCGAGAAAGCTCGGTTTTTGTGGATATATAAATATATATATAATATTTTGGATAAAAGAGATATTTTCCTGTTAGTAATTATAACTTTGATTGATATTTTTTATCTGATTATTATGTTAGTTAACAAAGTATCTAACTCTCTTTATTATATCCGAAATTGTATCCTGTAATACTTTATTTGCTTATCTATAGAATTTAAATTTCTGGTTTTTAGTTTTTAGGTTTTGAATATTTTGTGTTAATTAAATCTCCAAAAATATTATATTGTTTATAGTACAAATTTTACGGCAAGGCTCAGGATCTGTCCTCTCCGATTTCAATAAGCTTAATATATCCTTAATAATATATACATGTTCAAAGAAAAGACGTCCAAAGGACATCCATCGGATTACATAATTATTATTAATATAATAATATAATTATTATAATAATAATTCCATAATACTTCCATAATTAAATAATAATTTAAAGTTAAATCTTTTTTAACAATCTGCATTCACATGAATGTGATTGTGTAACATATTTTCAAAAAGAAAATTAAATAATAATTTTCTTGTTCAAAATATATCGCATAATCATCCATGTTAATACAGATTATTAAAACAAAAAAAGAAGAAAGAAACAAAAGAAAAAAAAATTTGAACCTGCAAACATGCAATGGTCCACCATAGTAGTCGGTTGCCTTACGATCGCAACTACAATTGCTGGATAACAATCCATTGTTACGAATCGATACATAATTAACGCGGAAAGTATAAACTAATTTTTCTCATAAATGCTTGAGAGTTGCATCGAGTGGCTTTACCTGTAATTGTGTAATTAATCAGTGGGCAGTACTATAACATACATATATCAAGCTTATTGAAATTGGAGGGGATAAATCCTGAGCCTCCCCCGCGTCAGTACATCCTTAAATTTAATTTTTTAATTTTTATATCTTTTTACTTTTAAATACTTTTGCTGAGAATACCGATTATGTTTTAATTATATAACAACTGTTATTGTTTTTCCTTTAGAATATTGATATTTTTAAAAGAAAATAAAATATTTCTGAAACATAATTTATAAACTTTTTAGAACAACAAATGCAGTTATCTGCATCTGGATCTGGAGGACCTTACTCACAAACACGAAGACTTCCCCCTGAATTTCAAGTTTTCAGATTATTACCTCATCTAGAACAAAGAATTAAAACTATTTTAAATAATTCTAAGACCTTTTGCAGTCCAATTTCTGACGAAAGGTCTAGCTTTGAATATGACGATAAGTATCATCATATTCATGATTCCCGATTTAAAAGAAAGTTTTTAGAAATTTTAAATGGTGATATAGAGCACAATTTTACCAAGGCTACAAGTATGAAATCAAAATTGCAGAGGAATAGTAATGTTGACAGAATATTACTAAATGAATATAAAGATAAGCAAGTTCAAAATGATTATCTAAATATGTTAAAATTTCGATTAAAGTTACCAGCGTATCATAAGAAATCAGAAATATTACAATTGATTAAAGATAATCAAGTTGTTGTCATTAGCGGAGAAACTGGTAAGTTGCCAAAGTTATTTACTAACGTAAAATAAAATATTTTTGTGAATTTTTATCTGCATTTGAATGAATGCAATGTGGAAATAAAAATTTGAGAACTTTTGATTTTTGGACATTATACATTTGTTACAAACTTGTTTAAATTTTCTATTCTGATTAATAATTAAATTGTTAATAATGGTTATTCTTTGAACAACTATTATTTGGACAAATTTTAGGATGTGGCAAAACCACACAGGTAGCGCAATTTATATTGGATGATCAGTTAGAAGCTGGAAACGGTAGTATTACTCGAGTAGTTTGCACGCAGCCTAGAAGGATTTCAGCTATTTCCATTGCTGAACGTGTAGCTGCGGAAAGAGTGGAACAGCTTGGGAAATCCGTGGGCTATCAGATACGACTCGAAAAGTATATTTATATGAGACTCAACAACGTATACTATATGATATTTTATAAAAAAAAAAATATAAGATTCCTAAATCATGATGATTTTTTTTATCTATAGAATTCCAATGCGGGAGCAAGGAAGTATATTGTTTTGCACAACTGGTATATTACTGCAAATTATGAGGACTGATCCAACATTAAAAAGCTTCTCTCATGTGATATTAGATGAAATTCATGAACGTACCACGGAAAGTGATTTTATTATTACATTATTAACAAAAATTATTCCAAAAGTAAGTTTGAGTATTTCCATGTCGCTATTACATAATGTTAATATGGACTTATACTTGGACTGTATTTTATTGTGTCCTACATTATAGTTATTTTATTCAAAAATTTTAGATATACACAATTCTTGTAACTTTTTTGAAAATTATTTAATATTATATAATTTGTGAGCAAGATAATTTTTTATTTTATTCTATATAAATTTATTCGAATATTATCAAACTATGAAAAGATTCTGCACATATATCTAGCATGAATCGTGTGAATATTTACTATATACAAATATTAGAAATATTTAATAAAAATTAACAAAAATATATTTCTTTCAGAGAACAGATTTAAAAATTCTTTTGATGAGTGCAACATTAAATTCTGAACGTTTTTCAAAATATTATAACGAATGTCCAATGATACATATACCAGGATTCACCTATCCAGTTCAAGAATTTTATTTAGAGGATGTTTTGTCACTTACAGAGTAGGTATTGATGTTATCTAACATGTTTGCGATAATTGTCTATTAAATTTTTAATTAATTTTTGAAAACTTATATATATCGGAGAATTTTTTTTTAAAATGTACATAATATTAAATATTTCTTTAATTTATAGATTCAAATTCCCCGAAGAAGAACCTACAGATTATAGAAAATGTCTAAAGGATACAAGATACAAACATAAGAAAGACGAATTTTTAAATATAATGCAACCTTACATTGAACAACTTAGAACTGAGGTAAATAATATATGAATAATATTTTGTTCTATTTTTGTGTATATACATATGTGTGTATCTAAAACAGGATATATATTTTGTATATATAGATATCTCTCAAAAATATGATAATAATTAAAATTATTTAAAACTGTGATAATAATTAAAATTATTTATATGTTAATGTGGTTTACATGTAATTAGATGAAATATGGAGAACATGTTTTTAATCAATTACGGAATCCAAATAGTGAAAATTTGTCATTGAAACTTATAGAAGTGTTAGTTAGGTATATCTGTAATACAAAAGGTCCTGGAGCTATTCTTATTTTTCTACCTGGCATAATGGATATATCAGAATTAAATAAAATGATGTTAGATCCTATATATTATCCATCCGGTAAGTATTTATATTATGTAATTTAACACTAAATACATTTAGCATCTGTTTTACATGTATATTATGATGTATACTGAATTCACGGATTAAGCTGCTTTAATTTAACACTTAATTAATCAAATTATAGATTTAACTGATTTTTGGAATTGAATTAAATCAGATTTTTCTACTTTAATAATTAATTATGTCGCTATCTGATTTTTAGCCATTTACACACAGTTCGATATTATCTAATATATATTTTAAACAGTACCATAATATCAAATGTAATATTTTAATTGAAGATTACAGTATACGTATACAATATAAAAGTAACGCATATATACTTTGTATGTGTGTATATAATATAAAAATTCTCCTTATAGACAAATATATCATCTATCCGCTCCATTCACGCTTGCCGACGATTGATCAGAAACTTATATTTGAAAAATCACCTGATGATATTCGTAAAATAATCATTGCAACTTCCATTGCTGAGACATCAATAACTATAGAAGATGTAGTGTATGTAATAGATTGTGGGAAAACAAAGCTCGGAAGATTCGATATAAAAGATAATATTCAGACTTTAGAACCTGAATGGGTATCTTTAGCTACTGCCAAACAAAGACGCGGTAGAGCCGGCAGGTGCGATATGTTTTATTTTCTATATATTAGTTTTAAACTGAAACAGAAATAATACGTATTTTATCGAATTTCTATATTTGTAAAATTAAACATGTGCTCTTCATAGGGTTAAAAGTGGGGAATGTTATCACTTGTATTACAAAGTTCGAGAAATGGCGTTTGATCAATATCCATTGCCAGAGATGTTGAGAACGCGCTTAGAAGAGGTGATTTTGAAAATAAAAATCCTGCAATTAGGAAAAGCCAAAGAGTTCCTAGCTAGCGTCATGGACCCGCCAGATTTAAAAGCCATCGATCTGTCTCTGGATTTACTTAGAACACTTGACGCTCTAGACAAAGAAGAGCATTTGACTTCTTTGGGTTATCATTTGGCACATCTGCCGCTTGATCCTAGAACAGGTAATTTTATTTTTGCTCTTATTTTTGCTACAAAGGTTATTCTTGTTACTGTAATACATATACGTATATATATATAATAAAAAAAAAACATTTATTAGGAAAAATGATCCTCTGGGCGGCACTGTTCTCTTGCGTCAAACCAATATTTGCTATTGCTGCTAGTCTCTCTTTTAAAGATGCTTTCTATTGTCCGCTGGGAAAAGAGAAAGAAGCTCGTCAAAAAAAGTTAGAACTCAGTATGGGAGAGAATAGTGATCATATTGCTTTTGCGGAAGCTCTAAGAAGATTCGAAGTTGCACGCCAAAGAGGAAACGCTGGAAAATTCTGCGAAGAATACTTTCTCTCTTACAACACATTAAAACTTCTCTCCGAAATGAAAACTCAATTTGCACAGTGTTTATACGAGATGAAATTTCTGAGTAACAATAATCCGGACGATAGAAACGCTAATAGAAATTCACATAACATAGCATTGATAAAAGCCATTGTTTATGCGGGATTATATCCTAACATTGCTATTATAAGGTAAAGATTTGTTTCAATTCTTGATCTGTTTGAAACAATCTGAGAATCTGCATCACTACGCCCTGATTCTAATTATAACCGCTATTTATTGAAATCATATACAACAAAAAATATTAACTTATTGAGCTCTTAATGTAGAGACATTTCTACAAAGAAATTATATTTATATTTTTAGTAATATTACTAAATATGAAACTATTGTTGTCCGGACACCAGAAGATGGACCAGTACGTGTGCATCCGTTGAGTGTAAATTGGAAAGCTTCCAACTTTGCTAGTCAATATTTAACATATTTTACAAAGCAACGTTCTACCTTTATATATTTACATGATACTACTTGTATAAGTGTTCCAATTTTATTATTTACTGGACCAAATATATCGATAAGTATGCCCATCTCTATTTGGATGTTAATCATTAATATATTATATAATCATTTATATTTGATAGTATTTACTTATATTTCAGGACGAGAAAAAGGAAAATGTGTAATTAGTAATCCTAATTTTTCTGCATATATTACTTGTAAACCACAAACTGCGGAAATGATACAGGTATGTAGATATACATATGTTCTTAGAAAAAGAAAATTTTAATATAATTTCTCGTAACTCAGGAACTTCATCGCGCTCTAAACTCTTTATTAACATATAAGATGACACATCCAGCAACAGTAGTTTGGTCAACATTTGAAGGACAAATGTTAAAGTAAATCTGCATATTTACATTATTTTGTGAAAATAAGCATTAATAATTATGATTGTTATGAGCATCTGAATTTATGTGTATTTATTATGTTATAGTACGATCATTGGATTAATATCCCAAAAGGATCAAAAAATGGGTTACAATTTACAATAGTGACGAAGATTTTATTTATTACAATTTCAATTGATATTTATATTTTATGCATTAATTCAACTATTAATATACTTGTATGTTATGTATGTATATCTACTTCCATATATGTATACATTGTCTAAAGATATAAAAAGATAAACTATTAAAAATTTTGTATTATTCTAAAACAAATTTTTTTTTATTACTTTTACGGAATATTTTTTATTGTTATTGTGCGCAAATATAATATGTATTATATTAAAAAAAAGAAATATAAATATACTAAACACGCAATTTACTGACATACAATAATCAGATATTGTTAACAAGTTATCTAATAACAAATCAAGAAGTTCTTGTTAAATCTTATAACCTATACAGCACTGAAGCTTGCAACAACATTGCTGCAACATTGTAATATTGCATATTGTAGTTTAATGTTGCAGAAATATTGCAAAGACATTATTTTACAATATAACTTTAGCAATGTTACAGCAATGTTACGAAATTCTTGTGCTGTCTGGGAAAGAATTAAAATTAATACATTCTTTAATCAATTTCAAATAGAGTTTACTTTAATCGAGAGAGAGAATTTTAATTTACAAAAATATATGATGGAAAAAATTGGAAAGGTAAACCTAAATAAAAGGGGATTCCCCTCGTATGACCTTGATCTTGACATATGTTATCAAGGTCATGATTGAACAATATACAAAAGATTTTAGCCGTCGGTCATTATTAATTAAAAAGTTATTAACAAAAAAGCAAGGTCCACCCTGCCTACCGGCGGGGTAGGTGCGGGAGGGGGGGCCAAAGGCCTCCCTTGCACCCTCCCCCCGCGCGCACGCGCGCGCGCGCGTGTGTGTGTGTGTGTGTACGTGCGCGCGGTATTATTATGGCTGTTCATATATATACTTGCAATTTTATATATAAGGTGTCAAAGATGTAAATTATATCTATAATACTTATTTTTTAATAACTTTTAACGGATCGTGACCGTAACTTATTTCAAGATCAAGGTGATTCAAGACGATGACCTCGACCATATGTCAAGGTCAAGGTCATACGAGGAGGTTCCCCTTTTACGCAGGTTTACCATTATTTCTCCTGAAATTATGTTTTTATTTTATATAATTTATATTATACTCGTAGAAATAAAAACTTCCGAATGCTTTTTTCGGTAATAATTAATTACGATAATAGGCCATCGTAACAGAAAGAGAGAGAGAGAGAGAGAGAAAACAATGTGTTTACATTGCATCAGCAGGGTCAAACGATCTATTGCTTGCCGAACAACCTTCGCCTATCGCGAAAAACGCGCAGAAAGGCTAAAACCATGGCGGCGGTAATATTGGCAAAGTTGTGTTTCCGCTGTGTCATACGCTTTTCTGACCGAGAGTACATGCGCTGAAGGGAATAAATTGACGGGAATTGAACGGCGAGAAAAATGGTACGTGAAAATGCAATCAGCCGTAACTGTCGTCGCTAAATAAGCACGTCATTGAATGCTGAAATGTTTGGTGGCAACCTAACCTCGTCGGATTTAAGTATCGTCGCCACAATATGCGTGTTACATCATATATTTTTGCACTATTTATAGTTGCATCAGACACTGTCGTGTATTGTCATGTATTCTGCTCTGTAAAATCTAATATTCTAGTATCTCTCATGAGTTTGTAGTATTATTAATACTATGTAAATCTTTTCAAATCTATTATAATGACAGATATTAAAGTCTGCTCATATGTTTTCATACTATATACTAGTTATGTATTACGAAAAATACCGGCGTTAGGTAAACAGCGAACGTTTATATTTTTATTGTATTTAATAGACACACGTACACACACATATACATATATATATTTTTTTTAATTTAATACTGTGATAAACAATCACATGATGCGCGTACATATCATACGATATTTTTATTAAATTTACATAATTAATACTATCTCACATTTTAGCCACTAAACTATTTCTTGCTTCATGCATTGGCAGAACCACTGCAGTGAATCTAGCAATGACATGGATGAAGGCGATGAGGAGGCGTCTTCTTTGCAAGATGGAACAAACATTGAGGATGCCTTAACGTCTTTCAGGGAACAGTGGCAGCGAGAGTTGACAATATCACCCAAGCGTGATGTATCGAGGACATATTCACCAAAACTACCCAGCATCGAGGTCGCAAACGACGAAGCTTCTATTGAAAACAGGGTGTGTGAATTATTGTCTGAAAATAAAGAGCTTAACATTTTCATTGTATGTCATTGTTTATTTTAGGCAAAGAATTTATTTCTTAAAGGTATTGAACATGAACAAAGTAGAAAATTTTACGAGGCAATCCAGTTTTATAAACGTGCGGTACAACTGGTTCCTGATATCGAAGTCCGTTTGTATGAATCAACTAAAGCGAAAACAAGAGATAGATTTGACGCTGATGATAGTCTTGATACACTAAACAATGATTTCTCAACTAGCAATGACAGCGAAAATTATAACGGAGCTGATGAAGAAGAAACTGACTTATTTTTGAAATTGTCTAAAATTGTAAATTGCAATCAATGTGTATGTTTTCCAAAATTTGAACAAAGTGTAAGTATTTTGTTTCAATCTATAATATAATTTTAAGTATGCGATATTTTATATGGGCTAATCTTTTTGTTATATAATTGCATTTGATTCTAAATATATGTTTCAGACAACACATATATCTGCTTTGCCAATGGAGATAGTGCTTTACATTCTACGATGGGTTGTGTCTTCTGATCTAGATTTTCGGTCGTTAGAAATGTTTTCGAGAGTATGTCGTGGATTTTACATATCTGCGCGAGATGCGGAAATCTGGCGATTGGCCTGTGTTAGGTAAATATCAATAAATATTAATATTGATGGTTAATATAATCGAATTTTGGAATCACTATTGATAGAGTATGGGGGGTGAAGTGCGGTACTTGTGAGTCGAAATATCAGTCATGGAGAGATATGTACTTGCAACGGCCTAGATTAAGATACAACGGATGTTACATTAATAAAACAAGTTATATTCGTGATGGAGAAAATAATTTTCAAGATCGTTTTTATAGACCATGGCATCTCGTTGAGTATTTCCGGTACCTGAGGTATATAACTGCTTCTTAGTATAATATTATTAAATCTTCTATTTTTTGCGTGCAGCCATATTACAAAGTAAAAAATCCAAAGAAATCAAACTTTTTTCCTATATCTTTAAACTATAATTTAATTCCATTCTTCATCAATGCATTTAGATTTTTTCCTGAAGGAAAAGTTTTGATGTTGACATCGACTGATGATGCTCAAATTTGCGTAAATTCCTTGCGAAATCGCATACCGCGCAATACATCAGTTCTGATTGGTCATTATAGATTACATAATAATTATGTTACATTGATGCTGAAAAGGCAAGAGACTAAAGGAATTAATTTCTCCTATAAACGAAAAAAAAGAGAGCCAATACATGATAGTGGCGAACAAACGTTTCATATTGTGAGTATTAAAGACTGAATATATCTAAAATTGAAAGATTTATGTGTACAAGAATTATTTCACTATGTTTTGATATGCATATCACTCTAGGAATTCGAGATACAGAATCATTACAGAAGAATAAATTCGCAATTAAAGTGGATTAGTTATAGTATTTTCACGAAATATAAAAACGGACAAGAAGCCAAAATTTGTTTGAAGGAACCATCTGTAAGAGAATTTAGAGCATCGCCTATCGGCGGCAGATATCCACCACTTAAATTCAGCAGAGTAAAGAGTTACACTCAGGAAAGCGAAGCTCCATTGCAATAATGAGAGCGGCAACAAATAAATTGTGCGAACCATATATAAGAGTACAACCATAAAATATTCTTGCAGGAAAGAAATAGTGAATTGCAGCAAATGGTATAAACATGCAGAAATCTAATTTCAATTAAATATGTATTCGTTTGCACATACTAGTGAATAATTAATTATATGTAGTATATATTTTCGAGGATATTTTATTTGTCTTGTATCGCGTTGTATTTTTTACAACGATTTCTATTAGTACATTATACAACCTGTAAATCACAACTACTTTTTTAAATATGTTAGTTATGTCGATAACAACGTATTCTCAATCATATGGAGGTGTAAATAAAAATTATTTATATATCTGATATATAATTATTAAGCATATAATAATTATTTATATGATTATACAATGAGTTATATGTTTGAGAATCTAAAAAAATATGTAATATTCATGAATGCAATTATATAGGTTTTCTATTAATACTTTACTAATTATTGCTTATTTTTAATATGGTTAAGTTTGACAGCGCGTGTTAATTAAATAAAATCACGTATAACAAACTTGTAAAATTATACATATAATAAATCTTTCGGGCACAAATATTGCAAGTTATTAAAATTAATATTTTGTTTACATAATCAAAATATAACGATATACATCCACCTGTAGTGTAAAATACAAGATGTATGTTAATTCGACATTGGAAATACGAAGTACATGTTCGTACTTTGCGTTATTATATTGCTCTTTTACTACCAGATAATCTTCTAAAGTCATAAATCTAAAAACTTTGGCTTCATTAAGTTTATGTCTTGATCAGTTATTTTATGATAATCGTCTATTAATTGAAATTTACATCTCTATCTTTCTGGAATGAAGTAGAAGCTAACTAATGTTTATAGAACAGTTCTGTTACAAATGCAAAATAAATTATACTATGCTGGAATTCAACCAACGTTCACTATTGTATTTTGAAAAGTTTTACTTGCTTTTAGATATATATTATAGATTCTTTGCAAATTCAATTTTTTTCATAAAAAAGGCTGATTTCACAAAAAGTCTATAACATATATATATTATAACGTATAACTAAATTTAAAAAATGGACGTCTAGAACAAGGATGTATATTGTTGGATAACTTTGATAGAGATATCTCTAATCCGAAAATTTGTAATTTTATTTTACTTTTTTTTACCAACCCACACAAATATCTGTTGCTTGTTCCAATTCGGCACGAGAGTTCAAAAATTTCTCCGAAATACAGTATGTAGGACAGTATTTCAGGACTCGTAGAATAAATTTCAGAGAGTGATCCTTGTTTATGGGCCGCTATGAGATAGGCAACCGGTTGCGCGATAGCATTGCGTCTGATAATGTACTCTAGTCCACGTTATTTAAATAAAATTAAAAAAAAAAGAAAAAATTTGTTACATTTATATAAGATTGTTGCGATTTAATGCACTGTTATATTAAAATTTGCTTAATATTTATATGTGTTGATTAATTTTGATAAATATATAATACACATGCGCACATATATAATTTTTTAGAAGCATGTAAGAGACTGTATTTCATATAGTAGTTCTATATAATTCATGATCTTCATGCTTTATTTCTTCATTTTACTCACTTAAACACGTTAGGTAAAATTATGACACAATCCGTGTTGGTAACATTCTCACGCGGCAAAATTATAATAATGTGCGAAGCATTGATTTGCAACTCTTATTTATTAATCTTTAACGATTAAATTATGTCAGGTAGATTATTTGTGTGTTCATGTAAACGTATTTTTAAAAAATTACGATAATATCCAGTGTTCTTTTTTTCAAATATTTCAAACCTGAACTCTCGTGTACCACCTACGCTAAATTCGATCTTGCCTTATTTGGACGCAAGGAGATGCAGACTCTGGAATTATTACGTTATAACAACAAACATATTTTTTATTATACGTGTTTATATTGCTTTCCAGATATAACTGCTAGTATATACTTTCTCCCCCTATGTATTGATAAAGTACATACAATTCACTATTGAATTTCTAATTTCTTTTAATAGACTCTTGTTCTGAAGGAATCAACTATGTAAAGAATAAGCGAATTGTAAGAGAATATGACTGATAAATATTTATTTTGCGTAAAATTCATTTCTAATACTTCGAGTTTTAATATCTCTTTGCATTTTTTCTCTCTTTTCCTCCTTTTATATATATATACTATATAAAGATATATCTATTATTTTTATATAATTATTATTTTTGTGTATAGTTAAAATATGATTTAATTTCTCTCAATAACAATAAAATTGCATTTAAATGCACGAGATTGTGCTAAAATGCTGGCGTAGAAAGAAATCTAAAACACGTCCAATGCAAACTGATTTTGAGATTTTGAATTTAATTTCAGAAGAAGTCTTGATGCAATATAATATGTTCTCACTGTCTGACAAAAATTTTGTATGCATTTAAGATATAAATGAGTCTGCTTCACAAAAACTGAAAGATATATTAACAATACAATTTCTTTCCAATTATTTATCGTCCATAGCAGAGATATTTTAAAATAAATTACTTATTCATTCAATATAGGCTTACTTCTCTCTCATTCGCATCAAATTCGCCAGTTTATCACTTTTATTAATTTATCTATTGTTCGAAGTAGAGAAACTATAGATAAATTAGATATAGATAAATTTCCAATTATCATACGACATTTGATATGATATAAGTAACCGTATGTACTTTGTACTCATGATTGTACTCAAGCCGTTCTGCGATGATCACATAATAAATTAAATAACTCTGTATTATAAACTCTCTGTCATATACATATAATATATATAATATATAACATATTATATATATTATAATTATATAATATATATATATATATATAATATTTCTCTTTAATATTTATAGATTTATCTATTATATTATATGTAGAATTAAGCACACTTTCTGGTCTCCAAGTGTCGAAGCGCTCGACTAATCGCCAGTTGTTATAGGCTCGGTTTATCACAGACTGCAGCAAACCGTCGCGTTTCTCATTTTAATCACAGTTCTTCGCGATCCGAAGGAGAATAGCTTGCTCTATTGCACGTAGACGGATCGGATATCCAGGCAAGATCCTTCAAAGTGGCGGTATGCATAGAGCATACAGCGAGGACGACCATTACGTGCATCACATTATGGGAATTTAGTACTATATCCAATCTGCCGGGAATCCACTTCTCTGGAATGCGAAGAGCGCCGATGGATGCACCTATCACAGCTACGAGATCCTGCAAATTAATCCTTATTATTAATATTGGCATTCGTTTGCGCGACTATATCCGAAAAATGAAAATATAAAAAAATGAACCTGTAATATTATATGAATAAGAGCGTCGGGTGATCCGCCACCGATGCCGAAACACCTCAATGTCATAACCAACATCCTCATTAGGAAAGGAGGAGCGAAACATAAACGTCTTTCCCACGGTGATGCCGCAGTCATCGCCTATGCGAACATTTAAAATCGTCATTGTAACGAAATGTCAACTAATATTAGCTGTGTAAGCTAAAAAATATCACCTTTAAAAGTCCCCAAATACTGAGGGTGCAGTAAAGAAGAATGCAGCAATACCAGATGTTATCGGCGAGGCAATGAACTGCGGCTGCCATCATCGGTATAGCTCCTGAAGAAATAAATCGTGCGTAAAATAGAAATGCATCTATCGCTACACTTAAGCTATCTAATAAGACATTCTACGTTTAAGCAGAAATTTAGTAGCGCTCTTCGTTTGAAAAACCGATCCACTCGAGATACGAAATCTCGTATACGGAAAGTAAATCTTACATAAATTACGAATTAATCGTATATCTGTTCTCTCATTCGTTTTTGTCTTCATTCGGAGAGGCTTTCATCTGCAAATGCATCACGCACCGAAACTCTGGCATAGCCATATGCCGATCATATCGACTTTTAGCAGTGTTCTGTAGAAGACTTCGTCATAGTTGACATTCATGAAGAGATGGTACAGGAAGGAGCCGACCCACGGGCTAACGGCGCCAATCAAGTGGCACCAGGACAGAATTCCTACGAGCGTTCCTTTTGTGTTCCATGGAAGTAAATGCGGTACCGTCAGTAACATGTAAAGGATAGCGAATCCTGAAATCACACGCGATCGCTCACTCACTATGGGTTCTTTTAAATAACATATATATTTTAAAACGAAGCTTCTAATATTATTTAAAAATATGCTACGTCTGCATATTGTGTTACATTGCGATAATCCGCTTTTTACAAATTTTTCACAAAGAATAATCATATTATTTGAAAATTAATATTAATATTAGAGATTTTAATTAATATTAGAGAGAGAGAGAGAGGGAGGGAGAAAAAGAGAGAAAATTTCCATTAAACAAATTATGCAATATAAGAATAAGCTTTCTAATCTTTAAATAACATTATTTTCTGTCTCACTAATGATTATCAGGATTGACAATACTATCACAATGATAATGCAAAATCGAATAATAATAAGTGAAAAAGAGATTCTAAGAAAAAAATTCGAACATTCACGAAAATCTTCAATTTTCTTTTAAACAGTCTATATTAACTAGCCTCTCATACACAGTAAGAAGCTCTGACCTACTTGTAAGATTTTATTTCACGCACATGTGCGCCGGTCGATACGTGAGACGTGAGATTTATATACAGGTTGGTCCATTAGAGAAACCACAGAACACCGGTATAAGACCCGGAAGATATGGTAGAATGTTGGCGGATAATTCGTAGCATTTCAAGAGACAGATTAAGGAATTTTCTCTCTGTTCTCTCTATAGAAGAAATTTCAAAAATTTCGAAAATTCACCCTCATGTCCGCGTTATTATGGTCTACTTTATGCATGAACGATGCAATGTCGCATGAGACAATCACGTCGCTTTTTCTCGAACTTTATCGGATATATGTACACGCGAAAATCGTTTTAAATCTATTTTATTTGGCTAATATATCGCGGTATTGTTAGAAATTCATCAATCGGCTTTGGCGGGAATATTATATGGTTTCGTTCTCATCGATCGCGTCCGTTAGCCTGCAATGCGTCTTCGTCGAGTGCCAGGTTTTCACGGAAGTTTGGCCTTGATTCATTTTTCCACCTTGACTTTAAAGCCATTAAGGGACCCAATCCACTTTTCTCCCTTAATATAGCTATGAGAACGGCAAATCTCGTGGATGATATAACGTTGCATTACGTTATTACTTTATACAGAAAGTAGAAAAAGAGTACTAATAGCTATTATCTTGCGCGTGCGATCAAATTCATTTGCAGACCGATACATTTTATTTCATCTGCTTGATATAATTTTTATATAATTTTTCTATATATTTTCCTAAGCTCTGATAACTTTTTTTTTAATAGATATTTTAGAAATTTCATATATATATATATATATATATATATTTATGTAATCGAATTTTTAACGCATAGATAATATATTCTAGTTTTAAAATAAAAATTTGATTACAAATATAAAATGACTTCGAAATAATAAATAATCTTTATCTATCTGCTTTTTCAATAAACAAAATATTAAATTAATATTATTCTAGAACTGATTCAAAATGTTCGAAAGATAAAAGTATCGTGCAAATGTCATAAGATTCTTTATATTATAATTATTTCGAGCAATTAATGGCTCGAAAATCAGATTTTTTAGGAATCCATGCTTTTGGCACGCGGATAATCTAATAATCAATCGCGCGTGAGATCTTGGAGAGATTTTAAAGGACTACCCTAGAAGAAGATCATAACATATTAAAGAAGCTTAAAGAACAGAATTAAAACGATAAACGAATCCATTTAATCGCAATGAACATTCTTAAGAACTCGAGCTCCATTCTCTCACCGTGCGTCAGGATGTTAACGGTCTCGTTGTGGATGTAGAAGAGGCTACCGAGGCATTGGCGGATAGTCATGAGCGGCCTGTAACCGGTGTGGATGTGCGGATTGAATTGGAGATGACGCGGCATGTCGCTCCATCGTCGCAGCAGCAGGAGCTTGGCCGGCGTTTCCTCCCGATGCACGACGGCCTCGGTGCCGCCGTGCATGCTCGCCCCGTCGTCGTCCTGCTGACGCTGCGGCCCGTCCGTGTCGGTGTCCTGGTGCGGCCGGGCCGGCACCGCATGGCGCGGTTGCTCGTCGGCCCGAAACGGCGTCGTGCAACGCGCGAGGATCCAACAACGTCCCCGGAAGAAGAAGAGAGGATTATCCGCCCGTCCAGTGGGTGACGGTGGCGAGACGCTGATGCCCCGTACGCGACCAAGATACGAGATCGCCTCCGAGGTTGCGCGCTCCGAGCTCCGAGAGCTCTCAACGGCGACGACGTCGTCACGTCACTGCATCGCGGCGCCAACGCAAAGCGCCAACCGCACACGCGCTCGGTGGCAGCAGCCGTCATCCGCACGCGATTCGGCCTCTCTGACGGTCCCGTCGTCACGGTAACCGCATCGATCCCATCACTCGGCCAAAGCTAAAAGGCAAATCGCTCTCCATCGCGCGATCTCGCGGTGCCGCGGGATTCCTAATTAATTAATTATGCATCGCGATTTTAATCACGAAACATATGCGATATACATATAATTACGAATCGAAAAGTTAGATACTTTGGTGACGGAAAAGTTAGATACTTTCTCTCTCTTTGCTCCGAAAATAGCACAATATCGATTTATGTCACATTTTACAGTAACAATGAATATTGATAAAAATTTGGAAGATGGACGTAACTGCATCTTAAACAGGATTGGAATTATAAATAAAACTCTCACACAAATATAAATCTCCCTTGAATGTTCTAAAGATCCTCCTCCACGCGTGACCCATCGACACAATTTCGGGTCGGATGTTTTTTAACTAATACGCGATATATCGAATGCCATTCTCTATCCCCACCACTTGCGTTCTGCATTATACAAGATGCATACTATTTCGAGAGCTTCTCATCGACTACG
Source organism: Polyergus mexicanus (assembly GCF_030449975.1). Taxonomy (NCBI): domain Eukaryota; kingdom Metazoa; phylum Arthropoda; class Insecta; order Hymenoptera; family Formicidae; genus Polyergus; species Polyergus mexicanus. The sequence continues at coordinate 6,405,016 of NW_027223322.1, read as the reverse complement.
TACTGATGCAGTTGAGCCGCATTAACGACAATCGTGCGCTATTTTATTGGAATCACAGACTTCTATATAATATATAGAAGTATGTGATCGAAATACAAAAACATATCGTATAACAATGCAGATATATATAGGGTATCCGGCGTCAATCGCATCACCGGTCGTGTACAGGTAGAGCAGATGAAATCGAGAAGAAAAGTCCTTTACCATTTTTTTCTATAACACTTAATAAAGGAGTTATTATTGAGTAAAGTCTGGCCAATCAGCGCCGATCCTTAGCCGGGCGTACGTCGGTGAGCCTGATAGTGGCGCCACTGCACACTTCACAGCGCGCGGGTAAAGATCGGCGTTGATTGGCCAGACTTTACTCAATAATAACTCCTTTATTAAGTGTTATAGAAAAAAATGGTAAAGGACTTTTCTTTTCGATTTCATCTGCTCTACCTGCACACGACCGGTGATTGACGCCAGACACCCTGTATATATATATATATATATATATATATATATATATATGAAATGTGTCTTTAATATATACGTATATCGATAAATTAATCGCATCTGTTAAAATAAAATAACGCGAAAGCGATAGATTGACCGTAGCTTGTTTTCGCATCGTACTAACAAACGTCAGTCACTCAAAATTTCAAAGAAGAACGAGGACACGACCTAGACCTTTCTTTTCGTCGGCGACCTTTCGGAGGCTTCGCGGAGTGCCGCTGCCGTCGAGGACAGTCTTTCTGGTCCACAAATGTCTTCCAATCTGTAAGCTCGAATGATTTTTCGATCCTCGGAAAGCGAGATATTTATCGAGCGTTGCAAATCCGAATCAAGATTTTCCTTCCACTTTCGATTTCCTTCCACTCTCAATTTTCTCATGTTTATGGATTCTGAAGGATTTCGATAGGATTTAATTTATATAGGAAGCGAGCTTCCATTTCGAACTTCGAGTAGACAGTAAACGAGAAGTTTTTCAGTTCTTAGAAATTTAAAAGAGGAAATATAAAAAAGGATTAAATAATTGTTTAAAGTAACATAGTTAATATTGAAGATTAATGAGAATCTCAAAGATCTTTAGCAAGAACATTTATATTTTGCTTGTCCGTCTTATATCCCATTGATCGTACTAGTAAAAGATCTCACTAAAAAGTCAGTAATATTCGCAAGATGTAGCTTTGAAGACTTTTTCTATTTATTTAAAATTATTATATTTTTTGCAAAAAGTATCTATACATACACATACGTACATATATAATATAATAAAACACATATAATTAGTATTCAAATTCAAAATTAGATACATATATTGTATCTCTTTATTCTTAAAATGCTTAAAATGTGATAAATTCACAAAAAAGAGAAGAAAAACTCAGATCCTTTTTAACCATAATATAATAATATAACGCTATAAATTTATTTCATATATAATATTATATAATATGAGATACATTTTCTAAAATATCACTAATTTTAATAGCCACTGTGCTACGAACTGATTTTTTCAGTGAGATTTCACTGATTTGCAATGCTATAACTCAGATCAACAGACTATTTACAGACTATTCTTCAATAATACACTCATCCATTAATAGAATAAATAATAAAATAAGAAAAAAATAAAATAGAATAAAATAAAATAGATTGAAGATCGAAAGTAGAAAATTTTCGACTTGGATATGAGAAATTCTCCGATATACATAGGTAATTCAAGATTTGATTCCAAATTTTTAAAATAATTTCCAATAGAAAATATAAAAATTACGGATCAACTTTAAACCATGTAATATTGTATATATAAAGGTCATGTTTTAGGATCTGAGACGGGTAACGTATGATGGACACCAAAATCCCCGACAGGCCATCCGTCGACCTTCACCCGATGTCGAAACGTCCGCATGCTGTGTTCGGGGTGAATTCCACCGTCACAGCGCAGGCGTCGAACGATAAGGTTCACTACCTACAACGGCTGCTTCTGGTGAGTGCCACCCGCGCGATTAAGATGTGTGCAAGTACCGCGCTGCGTTCCCTCTTTAGATTGTCCCCGAGGGGTGTCCGCGGCGTGAGCTGCGGCTACTCGATAGCTTCGGATAATTATGATCGACTGTGTCTCGCCATGCAGGTAGTCTCGATATTACCCCTTCCCGGTTACATACCTAACAAATGACTTCCGACGTCATTATGTCATCTTTTCCAAATATTCCAGGTTAACTTTTAAGGAGCTTTTCTATCGCTTCTCCTGTAACGTGAAAAGCGAGATAGCTAGAGGAATTAATCGAGGATTCAATTTGTTCACATTGTTCATGCAATTGGGTCGCGGTCTTTTTCCTTTATTCGTGAGTTCGCCATTGGCGCAAGCTCGTGCAAGTCACGTGGTTTCGTGCGCAAAATGATCGAGCTAGCATCGTATTATTGACGTTCTGTCAACCAAGCGAAGATTAATTTTGTCATAATCGCGGATTTATTTTATAAAAATAGCGAATTGTGTATCTTTACATCAAACGCACTTTGTGCATTTTTTCGAAAATATGTCCTTTCTTGATATCTATCTATTATTCGTGAATATAATCTAATAAAATCAAGAGAATATTAAACTATATATGTATAGATAATACTAAATATCCAATTTTTAAATCAAATTTGTACTTACTCTTTTTTGGTAGGGTAACCGCCATAATAGCGAACAAGTTATAATTTTGTGATTGACTTTATACATATATATATTATTCTCTCCGCAAAACAAATTTTAATCACGGATGTCAATCAAAATATCAGGAATTTAACATGATTTGATCTTGTTTCAGCATACCTGCAGAGAATTATGGACAATTCCGGAAGGTGCGATAGCGACGACGACGACGACGACAAACTACTTCTCCCATGACCGATCAAAATACATTTCATTTGGCGTAGTAACTCAGGTAAACATATAATGTAATATATAATATTATAAATGGCTCGCTCAATTTTTAAAGTAAAAATAGTAACGCGTTGTGAGAAAAATGCGCTCGAATATAAAAAATAATTTTCTTAAACGAAATATTGTTCTCCAATTTTTCTCCTTTTCAGTTCTCTAAACTATATTATTTCATCCCTATTTAAGAGAAAATAGATGTTTATTATATTAGTCATATGTAATTTTTTAGTTGAAAGCAACGCGCATTACAAAAACCGCGATAAAACGATGAAAATGTTTAAGAAAGTTTGGATATACGATTTTTTACTATTTCATATTTCAATAAAATTTTAAAAATAAAACAATTAATTAAAAAATAAAATAATAAATTAAAAAATTACAATCTACATCCCTTTTTTCGCGAAATTACAATAATATAATCCAATTATAAAAGCTCCATTAACATTATGCGTCTACTCTCGAAGAATGTTCTTTCTGTATATTTTTTCACTATCTAATCTTACACAGTAATTCATGATACCTTATACTGACCGTTGCTGGCTAATACATGCTGGAAATTGATAACAATACAATTCTCTCGTCCAATCAACGCTCGCAATGTGGTGCCACCTACGTGGGTCACTTTGTCAGTCATCAGTCTGGCTTACATATTTTCGTGTGTGTTTTGCTAAATATCGTATATTTACATGCTGATCTTGACAAATATCGCCTGTTCATTGCAATTCTGCTGCTAATATCTATTATGATTTGGCGTACGATAGAACATCTGTTGAGGGAAGGCATTACATGGATAGCTAAGAAATGCATTTGGAAACAGGTACGCCAGATCTTTTTATAATTGATGTAAAATGTTATTTAGTCGAGTGTAACACACATATATTGTTTCCTCGACACTATTAATTCTTTATAGAAATGATTTCGCGCAAAGAACAAAAGAATCAATTATTTTAAAAAGTTTTACATTAAACGAATGGAATGTGTATGCTTTTATAAATATGTATATGTACACATGTCTCTATATGTATGTAAAATACTTTTTAAACTTTCGAGTATTTATTCGTCTCCTAATCACGCGCCGCGTATCATACTTTATCGTTGTAACTAACTCGTTATCTCTGCAGTAGACAACACATAAAATTATATAATTCTATAAACTTAAGCTTTTGAATCAAATAAAATACGGCTTTATCACGAATGCGTTTCATAGATGCCTGAATTTTTCAAATAATTATAAAAAAAAATTTAAAGTATATAGCTTATATCTATGCATATATACTTATATATATATATATATATATAAGACACCTAACTGTCTAAAAAATAAATCAAGATAGAAAGAAATGTTTCAAACCAAAATTGTTTGGTTCTAAAAGGGGGTCATAAGATGGTGCCATTAGTTTGACCTTGGGTGGAGGCATTTCGGAGATTTCAATGTCAATCTTGCTTTTTTAAATGGAAACACCCCAATTTTTTTACATAAATCGATTCCTTGCGATATTCTGTATGAAAAGTTATAGGGGTATGATGGCCAAAAGTTTAATAGTTTACGAGATATTTTATACTTTATTTTATTACTTTACTTTGACATAATTTTACATAAACTATGAAATATCTCATAAAATTATCTATTTTGTAATAATGTTACCTTAATATTTTAAGCACAAAAAATGAGAGACATCAATTGGCGTAAAGAAAATAAAATAAGATTGAAATCACCGAAGCGCCTCCACCCAAGGTCAAACTAATGGCACCATCTTATGACCCCCTTAGAACCGAACAACTTTTGTCTGAAACATTTCTTTCTATCTTGCTTTATTTTTTAGATATTTAGGTATCTCAATATAAATGTGTTCCACCCTATATATAGAAGTAGTATAAAAATTAAAGTCGCATTTATTAATCATCAACGATTCTTCAATGAAACAACATCGAAAATCAATCAAAATAATTCATTATATTAATATAATATAGTATATAAGTGGAGTTTATTACATGTAGATGATATTTCGGTTGCGTTCGGGAAGCACGCTTATGCGCTAAAAGCGTCGTTCTATCTTTGTTGTTTACTGAAAGTTGAACAAAGACAGAACACGCTCATAGTACTAAAAGCGCGTTTCCCGAACACATCATTCCCATATCAATCGAAATTTCCCTAGTATTTTGAAGTACCAACTTGAGTTCGTGTGCACTCGTCTCGCTTCGTGCATTATCGGCCATTCCCAGGGGCGACTCATCCGCATGAACGATAATGATTAACATATTGAATATAGAGAGAGAGAGAGAGAGAGAGAGAGAGCTACGAGAAAGAATTAAAGATTATTAGTATATTTCGAAATGAGCATATTTAAGTATTCCAATATACTTAATTCATTTTTTATTTTTTTGTATTTATTTTTACTTGATTTATACTAATTAATAATATTTATATATTTAACAACTGTAAATATTATACTAATATATTTAATTTGAATAATTCTAAATATTTATGTTTAATTTTTAAAGTATACTAGTATATTATTTAGATACGTATACACTTGATTATTAATATATTTCGTGTTTTTCATAAACAAATTTTCTTCAGAAATTATATACGTCTTAATTTTACTAGTTTGACGATGTGAATTATTTATTACGTAACACGCGTGAAATTTGTGGCAAGTGTCGCGTTATCATAAATGAACGATTATTGATATTTATTGAATTTAGTCAATATGCGCAATATTGTATATAAGGACCAGTAGAGGGCCACGTGTAGACACGTCCCTGGCTTGCCGAGGGTCGCCGAAGTCAAGCCGAAGAGACCTCGAGCCAATCGCATTGATCCAAAGTCCCAAGTACCACGTCGTTGTCGCAACACTGTTGTACGTCGCGCACAGTCGCGCTCTCGGGCATTTTCGTAGGTTCAATTTTGGGGACCAAGCGAGCCTATTCTGCCTCTAAAGACGTAAGTCCGTAAACTCCACACTGTTAATCCGCATCAGTTCATTACATAACGTGGGTAACAAATCTATCCATCGCGCGATACCCGGACTAGGATCTGTGCGTGGTTGTTGTGCATTTCGTTTCCTCTATTTGCTGCACCTCTCTGTAATTCCAAGATGGCCGCCGATAGAGAGGCTCCGAAAGGCCCCTTATGGTGAATTCTCTGTGCCCTAACACTCGCAATTCCTCGCACGCTTTCCCCCGCTTGCTCAATCCCGTCGAAAGGGAGATCGACTCATTCGAGTAATCCCGTTCGATGGGAAACGGGGGGAGGGGGCCTCCCCTCGACGGCCTCTCCGAGTAGTCGTCGTCGTTTCTCGCGGAACACGTCGACGTGCCGTCATCGATCCCAAAGACGAGGTCGCATTCCACGCCAAGATGCTAATCCAATTTTCACGCCATACGGCCCGGTATCACGCATAACCTCCCTCCCCCCCCCCGCCCCCCACGAGCATCGTGTCGTCGTCTCGTCACACACGAGCGTCTCTTCCGCGCCAACTTCCGATCGCGTCCGCCCGAGCAATTTTGGCGGGCTCGTCTGAATATAGGCGAATATAACGCGCGTCTCGATCAACGTGACACGGCGTGACACGCAACGCCAAACGTGCAACCGTATTCCTAGAGTTTTAGAGAGAAACGCCGTCCTTTTCTCTTTCTCTTCTTTTTTCTCGTTACACGTTCTCGCGTTTTTAAAGAGCATATCTCGCGTAGACGTTTTCGTCCCTTGCCCCCTCGCCCTTCCCTCCCTCTCTCCCTCCCTCTCTCCTTCCCTCTCTCCCTCCCTCTCTCCTTCCCTCTCTCCCTCCCATCGCGCGCGCGCGCGCGTAGAGTGGGCTGCGATCTGTACGGTGGTGTCCATGACGCTTTCACGAATGCGACTGCCCACGTTTTGCAGAATTTTATGAGCCGATGTCCACGTCGTTGTCGAAAAACAGTGTCGTACAGCAAGCATCATCCTCACGCTCCTGGATATCGTCCGTCTTCGATTTCATTTGGGATCAAGTGAGCCTGTTTCGCCTTCCTAAAGTAAGTACACGCTCCCGTACGCGGGCTCCGTTAAAATTCCTCGCTCTTGCGGGGGGGGGTGGGGTGGGGGGGGGAGCGGATCCTTCTCTACATACACACCCCTTATACTGTCTGTTCCATGTTTTACGTCTACTATCTCGCGTCTCGTTATACCGTTATTAATTCGAACAAAAATCGCGTTATCTCTCGCATTACTCCGAGGCTCGCGCTCTTGTCGACTTTATCGAGTAACCTTCATCTTGTCGCACACAGCTCATGCTCATAAACTGCAATCGCATGAACACACATAAAACTTATATATATAGGCTGCGATCGAGAGGACACTACGAGATGCTTCGAAGCATTGCATTAATCAATTAGAATAAAGAAATCTTTACTCACTTTGCCCTGATTGGTCGATGAAACGCTTCGAAGGATTTCTAGCGTCATTCCGATCGCAGCCATTGTTAGAAGACTCATGTCAGTTACACGTCAACAGTGTGGTATTTAATTAATCCTTTTTAGATTTCTTTCTAGATTCTAATAATAACATACTGTATCTTTAGATAACGTACGATGTTAATGTGTGATTGTTCCATCAACTGTGAAAAATATGGCAAAATGTTTGGTAAAAAAAAAAAAAGAAGAAGAGAGATTATCTCATTTAGAGATTTATATATAATATGATCCTATTAATCTTTCTATTTTAGTTCTCTTTACATTTTGCATGCTTTTGTACATATCTCTTTTATTGTTACTTTATTTCTGATAAAAAAAATAATCGCTTATTAACGATTAAGACTGACACATTATACGATAATGTAATAGCGGCGAAATTGACGGAGCAAGAAATCTGAATCGATAATGATTAATGCGCTGCAACATTAAATATACAAGGTGTCCTAGGCCACACGTACACCCCTTTTCTTTCAAAAACTAAACATTTTAAAGAAAAATGTTTTCAACAAAAATTGTATAATTTTGAGGGGAACATAAGATGGTGTCATTAGTTTGACCTTGGATGGCATCGTTAAGGTCAAGTCAAGGGCACCATTAATTTCTTAAATGGAATCCCCTATTTTTTATCACATACTCTTATAACTTATGTCGAGAGCTTTCCAAAACACTATAATAAATTATTTTTTCATTAAGTACTTTTTGAGTTATTTTGTATTTTAATCTGATATATTTTGATATAAAAAATTAAATATCTTGTAAAATATTTAGTTTTCGATAATCTTACCGTAATACTTTTATGTACAGAATAATGAGACAAATCAATTAGTATAAAAAATAATTGTTTTTAAGAAAATTATTTACAATGTATTTTTTTAAGCAATTTTTTTTTTCTTTTTTTTTGGCACTAATTAATTTGTCTTATTATTCTGTACATAGAATATTGTATTACGGTAAAATTATCGAAAACTGAATATTTTACGAAATATTTTATTTTTTATATCAAAATATGTCAGATTAAAATATAAAATAACTCAAAAAGTACTTAATGAAAAAATACTTTATTATAGTGTTTTGGAAAGCTCTCGAGGTAAGCTATAAGAATATGCAATAAAAAATAGGGGGTTTCATTTAAGATTTTAAAGTTGATCTTCACATGACCTTCAAATGATTTTCCAAGGTCAAATCATTGTCACCATCTTATGGCCCCCTCAAAACCATACAATTTTTGTTGAAAACGTTTTTCTCTAAAATGTTTAGTTTTTGAAAGGAAAGGGGTGTACGGGTGGTCTAGGACACCCTGTATAATCTCGTATCAATTGAATCGCACTATATGTCTGAGTTAATTAATTTCGTTTAAAGATTCTCGTTCCTTTTTTCTAAATTGTATATATTTTTTCTATCTTTACAACATGCGTAGGTAGAAAATGTCAATTTAATAAACTAGAGGATAATTGATATTAAATTCGTACAAATATTTCTCTAATTATAATTGGAGAGATATCGATTCTTTCATTTCCACGGATTTCTTCGCATCGTTTTTTATATTTCTTGCACTTGAAATGAAATGAATGTAGAAAAAACATTAAGAAAATATAAAAAGTATTGTAGAAGCGATACAAAACAAACTTTGCAACAAGCAGTAGCATTAAAAAATCTTGCTTATGCTAAATATATTCTTCCTATCCTCGTCTGGTTTGTGCGCATTGATCTATCTCTCCCTTCATCGAGGGACCTCGATGTAAAGTAGGTAGAAAAAATTCTGTCGAATTCATCCAACGTTTAAATGTCTGTCTACCCAACTCTGTAAAATAACGTCGTTTTCAATGATTCCATATAAAGGATAATAATGAGAACACGTCTATTCGATAAAGGATTAATATTATTATTCATTTACATGATTGAAACTCTTCCGGATAAAGCTGATTAATCGATTGAATACGGGCACAATTAGATTGTCCATCAAAAATCTTAATGTTAAGGTAAAATGAATGCCAAAAATATTTACCAACAAGTCTGAATTTTTAAAACACTTTATACGGTAAAAATAGAACGTACAATATATATTTATACAAGTTATACATAAAAATATCTTGTTTGTTACAGATGCCGCGAAGTAGGAGGCGTCACCGCTCTCGTAGCCATTCGAGAACACGGTCACATTCTGTGGGTTCCCCGCAATACGAGCATAAACGCAGACGTATCGATTATGAGAGTCCACAGAGCAAAGGAACCTATAGGTAAGTCGCCACGTTGACCTTCGAACAGAGAGAGAGATTCCCCTTTCATTATAATCGACAATGCGTATATGATGCAATATATTCTTTTCCAATACTCAAGAGAGAGGTTACACGACAAAAATTTACACAATCCTATTTTCAAAATAATTAAATTGCGCGCGATTCTATATCACTGAGACAAGTTCTATGAAGATATAAAGAAATATTTATCAATAATATCTGACAAAAAAAAAAAAAAAATTTCGGCAAAATAAAAGACTAACACATTCGTAAAGGATCTTTAAAATGTACTTGAAAAAAAAAAAATGTATGCTGAATGCAAATAAAATTTTTCCTTATAAGATTTTTTTCTGAGACTATATTTTTAGATAGAATGCGTATACCCCTCTCTTGCTCCCTGTCGCTCATTGTCAAAGAAAGAAAGTTGCAAGGAAAAGGGGGAGAATGCGCGAGAGAGGGAACCAGTAGCTGCAACCAGGCCAGAGACGCGCGAACGATCTCTCCCTCTCCCGTTCCCACGTTGTTCTAACCGGCAATAGAGCTTCTCCATGAGGTATTGATGGCTATCAGTCGTGATCCGTACGTTCGAGCTTCAACCAGTCCGTCCAGCAGACCGGTCCTCGTTATTTAGAACAGTTCGCGAAGATATACGTGAGTGCCGATGGGAATGTTGTCGGCGATATCGCGTTTGCTGGGAAATCAAACCGCGTGATCTACATTGAGAGTTTAAAGGAGATCCTGCGTCATTTCAGAGTGTAAAAATTTCTAATAGCAATTATGTTAAAATTTGCAGTTATCGCATCTCGGGAGATGCCGCTAATAGCGATATTTTTAAACTCGCAAATACTGAATCAGTATCTGCAGCCTTTTCAAATTGACGTTCTTCTGGTTGTATTCTTCTCCTCGAGAAAGATTAGAATTTTCGCTAGCATTTTCTGCTTGACGTAAGAAAAAGTCTCGTCGAAAATATCACAGACGTACCATTACGCAAAGTATTCCGCGATGAATCACACCATGAAAACATTTATAGGATCGTAATCTGTTGCGTCGCGTTTTGTCCGAGCGAATTTTATTATTGCGGATAACAAATCTATGAATCATGCGAGAGTCGCGGAAAAAAAGATACAAGAATATTTTAAATAATATATTTTTCTAACTCGAATTTTCCGAGTCTATCGGTTATTACAAAAGAAAAAAGATGCAAGTGTGCAAAACGTGAACATCACGAACGTTAAATCGAAGCTAATAGCTGTATGCATATTGTATAGATAAGATAACAACTTTTCATGTGCTTTTTTTTTTTCAGTAATTCGATCGTGAAAATTGGCACCAATTAGAGTCATATATTCGCATCGTGCTTCATTCATTATGTATCTCGCGAGTATTTATTCAACTACGAGGTATGCCGGTACAAATTAATTAAAAATTAACCGATTAATTAAAACGCTCTTTAGACTTTTCTCTTCTTTAATAACACTACTATAAAGCTGTGTAATGAATGAGTGAAATTATAGCGTAATGATGAGAGATAATGGCAGTTTCTTCCCGCATTACTTCCTGATGTTTTAGGTCAGTGACTACGACCGCTGTATCGAAGCAAAATCTTCAATACGCGTACGAAATTATCGTTCCTTTCGCGCCGTAATATTCAATAGCGACTCGCTGTTCGCGTGAATTCGCTTCCTGCTAAAAAAAAAAAAAAAAAAAGAAACGCCATCGATCATATAGAATCGAGGAGATCAATGACACAAGGACGATTGTGATCTCAATGCTAACAATAAGCGTAATATTTGGCGAGCGCGCGCTTTCGGACGTTTTTGGTTAGACGATGTAACGAATCTTTTATTTTGTAGCCGACTTGTAGAGAGTTTTAAAATTAGATGGTAGATTGGCAGGTACAGAATTGCGTCATGATGATATGTAATAATATACGGTGTATTGTGATTATATTTGTCGCGAGAATAGCTCAGGTTGAAGGCAATGTAAAAGATGATTTGTTTCCACTCTATCTTTTCTTCCAAGTATACATTCAAAGACGAAGACCGGTATAATTTCACTAAATGGCTTGCTGCATAAAGAGAAGAGATCTCGTGTCAATCGCCGAGTTTCGTTTAATCGCGAATAAATTATAAGGATCGTTACCGCACTCGTCCTGGATTCAAATCCAAACTCTCGGCGAAATCGTTTGGTCTCTTCAGTTTTTTTCGTGCCTCGAGATCCCTCTTTAAAGAAAGTGTCTCCGATTGAAGCTTTTCTTATGCTAATTGCGCCAATTAATGAACGCAGGTTGAACGCTGATGCATCTGTTTGTGCAAACGGTAAACGGTAATTGACGAAGGTCTCTTCATGCTTGGTAAACTGCTCGAAGAAAGTCCATTATGATAGAGTCTCGCGCGCGATTTTCTCATCGATGAAAATCAATAATAATATTTATTTAACTTCAGCCATATAGCCAAGAAGTGGACTTGGTTTACAAATTCTCCTTATCCGCACATACCTCACGCATACACATTCATACCTTTTACAATTCTAAGACTAGTTAGGACTAGCTTATTTATTCCATTTCATATTATTTTATCTTATCTCCTTTTCTTTTCACATCTCTACATCTCTACTTTCCTTTTCTATTTTTTATTATTAATTCCTTTTCCAGCCACAATTTCCGCAGTATCCTACCTTTCTTATTATTTAACTCATCACTCCAAATACTATCTTCTATTTCCTTACAATTTTTCCCTAAGTCTTTAAACCAATCTTTTATCCGTTCGCATTCTTTTACATAGTGACTCATACAATCTTTCCCATTGCCGCAAAATACACACAATGTCTCCTCTTCCTCCAACCAATATTTATTCCCCTCTTCCATATTTCCGCACCTTACCCTTAACAATGCCCTTATCATATCTCCTATGTTGCCTTCGTCTACACTATCTTTCCTCAGATAACTTGGTCCTTCATCTCCTGTTTCCAATTCCTTATATTTCTTGTTGTATCTGGCCTCTCTAATTTTACCTTCCTCTGCTTGCCTTTGCACCACCCAATCTCTCTCCCCTAGTTCCTTCCTTAAATCGATCCCCCTCTGTCTTACTCATCGATGAAAATCGTGGTTAGAGAATCAACATGGCCTTCAGGCTAACCAGTAATCTAAATACTTGCATCTACTTTATAGAGGAAATTGCATTTCTTCTGTGAAACAGAGATTGTATTTTAATAATCATGAAACCGTTATTTTATGGCGCCATTTTAGAATCAAGCTAAGCGCAGTTGACATACTATAGAGATTTGAGTTAGAAGAATTTAGAATTGCTTCTACTGTCGAATACAAAAGTTCAATAAAAAAATAAGAAAAAAAAAAATCTCGATGGACGAATCATCGGAATTCTTTGGAGAGAGAATCTGATCGTGCTTTTAAACTGGCTAATATCCAAGCTTCGAGATCAATCGTTCTCTATTTTAAACAATCGCTTTCTGTAGCGCTGTAACATTTCATAATCCCGTGACTTCTCGCTAAGATGTATCATTATTGTAAGAGTATAAACGAGCTATTCATCAGCTACAATTTCTTCCGATGAGATCGCGCTCGTTCTGAGGGTCACGCAAGCTTCGACGAAGTCAAGGTTGAGTCTCGAGCAGAGTCTCGATATATCAATTGAAATCATCATCGAATGCAAGCGAAAGAAAGAAGAGTTACGAGTTGACCTTCGTGGCTCCTATCCTTCGAATTGTGTTTTCTCTTCACGATCAGCTGAGAAACTTCTCTTTAGAAAATCGTTAGTTTTCTTTGATTAGATTAGTTTGTTGTCCTTTGTGCGTAGTGAAAGTATTTTTTACATCAGTCAGGTTTTCCGAGATTAAGAAATGCGCTTGAAAGCCGTAATTACAGGTTGCACTATTGTGCGTAAACTGCTAACGATGTCGATATTCGCATAGATTTCCATCGTTGCAATTATAATTATGCCTGTAACTTTCCAATCGCATTACGGCAAAACGAAACATATTACAGATTCTGTAAGGGGAAATTATTATCAATATAAAAATGGTTATATACAATATAAAGATATAACAATTACACAATATAAGCAAAATTGCACAAATTAGATAATTTATCAAATTTGTATACAAAATATGAGATACAAAAAAAGATACGTGGTATATGGATATACGTATAAGTAGGACAAAGCGAATATTCTTAGATAATTTATGGTTATGCATTAATAAAAACACTTTATTTTAAACAAAAATTTATATTAAATAAAAAAAATATTAATTATATTAAAAAAGAGTATTAAATAAGACACATTATGATCTTCATATAAGTGAAGATTTAATATACAGGCTGTCCCTAATTTAAATGGCAAAACTTCAGGAGCGTGTAGGGGACCGAGAAGCTAATTTGCTCGTTTTTGCTCCATTTTAGAGAAAATCACAAAAAAAGAAACAATACAAGTTTTCATTTTTTTACTTATTTATTTACATTTTATTTATGTTATCATCTATTTAACGCAGATATTGTTCAAAATGTTGCCCTTTTGCAGCAATGCAAGCATTACATCTAGCACCGACCTCATTAATTGCAACTAGACATTGTTCTAGTGATATTTGGTGCACTGCATCTATGATTCGGTCTCTTAATCGCTCTCTTGAATCGATTGGCACCGTAAAGGATAACATCGAATGTTTACATATGTAAGGAACCTTGAAGCAGAAAGTTTATTCGGTGCCAATGAACTCAAGAGAGCAACTGACGATGAGAGATTGAATTTTTACGATTTTCTCTAAAATGGAGCAAAAAACGAGCAAACCTCTAAAGGACTTCTTGTTTTTGTTTTTCGGTCCCCTATACGCTCTTGAAGTTTTGCCATTTAGATTGGGGACACCCTGTATATTACTTTATACTATATTCTTTCTCTATACTTTTAATTATTAATACTCTGAAGTATTAGTAATAAAATATTATTAAGCTGATAACGATGATCCTACTTAAAACAAGTAAAGCATCTTTGTTGACAATGTCGTTATCTAAATAGAAAAATTAAAATACGATGTACAAGCATATAATAAATATAATTAACTTTACTATTCATTGAAGATATCTGTTTGAAAAATCGATGATTTTTCTATCACTTTTTAAAAATTAAAATCACGCAAAAGTCGCAATCAATAAAGTAAAACCGAGCCGAGCATCATGAATCTCCTTTAATTGCAATCCAGGTCGCGAGACGGGTAAAAATTAAAAAATGCCGATCCTGTATGCTGCTTTTGCTTCCTGGATTCCTGGAAGGTATAGTATAAACAGACTTGTGCTATTTTTTTTTTTTCCAAAGACGAAATAATATCCATGTATAAATAATTAATTATTTTAAATATATAAAAAACTCTTTATTTATTACATACATTTTTTTTATCGGACGAAATGGAATTAATTCTTGAATTTAATTTACCAAAAGAAATAGCGAATGTGTCTGGATGAATGTGTGAGCGATCGGTTATTTTTAACATGTTTCTCTAAAATGATATAATTTTACCTAGGTATCATATAAAATATTTTTTTGCATCGCGATATAATGCACTGTCGTAACGATTTATAAAGATAAAAAGATCATTCTTCGTGAATTTATTGACCTGCATCTGTAGTAAATATATGAAAAATGTATAACTGTTTTCGTTTGGAAAGTATTTTCACCCCTATCGAGCTAGCCCCCCCACCTTGCAAAAATAAAAAAACAAATAGCGTACAATTATGAGCTATTTATGAGCTTTCATATCCCGCAAATTAAAAATTTTGAGCTCGTTGCACTACACAGGAATTTAATATTTATGGTGGGGGGGGGGGGCTGAGTCGATATCGACTGCTCAAGCTGCTCAATAATCGAAATTTGTGTATTTTACGAGCTCATAAATCGATAAACAATATTTAGTTGGAAAATAATTAATTTCTTTGATTTTGAGTATAGTTCTCTCTTGTGCCGGGAAGACGTAGGGTGATTTTATGGGTTAAGGGGATGAGCTCAAAAATTAAAACTATATTAGCTTAAAAGCTCATAAATAGCTCCTAATTCTGCCGCAAAGATTGATTGAATATTTTTATTTTTAAGTGGTGGGGGAGCTGAGTCGATATCGACTCAGCCCCCCCACCATAAATATTAAATTCCTGTGTAGTGCAACGAGCTCAAAATTTTTAATTTGCGGGATATGAAAGCTCATAAATAGCTCATAATTGTACGCTATTTGTTTTTTTATTTTTGCAAGGTGGGGGGGCTAGCTCGATAGGGGTAGTATTTTCACTCCTTTTATACGCGCAAGGGTCATACGTTGACGATATTTGCCAAGTCGTGATAATGTTAAGGGTGACATACTATTCTATCTCTCTTTCGTGTCCTATTCAGTTATCCCGTATCTTTGACTTGGAAATTTTCGATTTGGACAAGCTTCAAGAGAGACGAATTGGACGGATTCTTTGATGCGACGCGTTTTCCACTGCTCTTTATCCCAGAGGAAGTTTCTTCGTCGATTTCTATCGATTGAAGAAATACTGAGAGATAAAGTAGCGTCATTGTTGAAGAATGATGTCTCCGATTGGAAATTTATGTTTGCCGATCGTCTCGGAAAAATTAACATTCGGTAGCGCTCGTTGAAAAAATTCTCACGAGCGTAAATCTTGAGGCAAGCTCAGCGACTGAGATTCGACTCGTCGCTTGAGACCGTGAACCTATTGTACGGTTGATGCACTGCGTAGAAAAAAAGAAGTGCGAAACACAATGATCGTCTGACGTGTCACTCGAGACAAGTTCTCGATTCCTTTTGCGTGCTTCGATATATAATAGCAGCTGCTAGCGATATATATTTAGATTGAAACAATTGAAAGTTTCTTCTCCTTGTGCACGCATACTTATTCGATAGATTAAGCGAATTGCTCTCTCCGTATAAGATTTCAAATCGGTCGGTAAACCGATTGAAATTTAACGTCGTCGAAGGCTTGTCTTAATTAGAGCTCTAGGCGGCCTTTGTTCCGTTTGTGAATCATCACGAACGAATTTTTGTGCGCTTTCTAGTCGTGCTTTAATGAGCTAATACTCTGTATATTTTTAAGTTCCGTGAGAGGACTAATGAATATTTATATAATTGAAGCGATTCATGTGCAATTTGTTTTTTCGCGAGTAATATTGCGTAAGTAATTGATACATCATATAAGATACTGAAGAGATAAATTACTATCTATTGATGATAAAACCGTTGCATGATAATATTCAATATGCTATTTATTTTTATTCAACTAGAATGCCTGTAATAGTTTATATTGTAATGTTTTATTTAAAAATAGAGAGTATCTTGTAACATTTAAAAAGAAATGTTCTCTTTCTCTCCCCCATTATATTAAGCGAACTGGATAGTTTATTTGAGGAAAGCAATTTAATTAGGTCGTCTCGCACGGTTATATACTCGGATAGAAACACGTTATATGTGACACTAAACAACCTTGATTCCCGCTTAGTCTCGCTCCAGATCGTGACAAACGTTCAACTTCTACCTCAATTCACCACGCATTATCGTTCAACACACACATACGTATTTTTAAATTAGCTTTTGTTAAATATTACAATGTTCGTTTTAGTCTTAAAGAAGCTGAGTTCCAGGCGATAAAATATATTCGGTTTCTTATAGTGTATTAATATCGTACTCTCGGCGACGCAGAATGAAGTTGAGATATTCACTTATATTTTTATATATCATATATTTCGTTTATTCTTGTATTTTATATATTAATTTTTTTTATTTGTATATTTCAGCGGTGAACGAGTGTTGAGGTCTCGCCAGCACGAGCGTGGCACCAGCCAGGAACGTCGGTACAAGCGCAGCCATCGTCGATCACCCAGCAGCGGTAGGCAACATGGTCATCGTGATCGTGATCGAGATCGTGCCCACCTAGCACATCCCACATCATCCCGACGTACGCGCCTTCATCGTCATCATGGCTCGTCGTCGGCTAGCCAGGAGCGTCACCGTCATCGATCCCCGTCCACCAGGAGTCAGGTGAGTCCGAGGGACAATACGACAATATTGGCATCAATATTACGCGTTTCTTCTTGCCACTGTATAATGTACTGCGCGCCGCGTTATACAACGACCAGTTCGAGATTCGATCATACCCATAACCCTACGAAAACACACAATAGCAGAAGACGCTCTTGTACTCTGTCGTATTCTTATCGACGACTCGTTATCGGGAAAAGTCTCATTTAGTAGATATTATATACGAAAAGTTTGTATCTTGAATTCATGTCTTTAAAAAAAATGGCGATTATGCGTTATAATACAGTATATTCTTTCCATAGTTTTGTCACGCAATTTTTTTTTTTTTTTTTTTTTTTTTTTTTTTTTTTTTTTTTTTTGAAATACGTATATAAAATGATTTTGGAAACCATTTTTTTATATGCACGTACACAGGACATATTTTCTTCGAATGATCTGGAAACTCTCACGGCAAGCTTTAATAATAGTTGGACGGATTTATTTTTCCAGTTAATATAAGCATTACTTTGTATATATGCTTTGTTCAAACTTCCGTTGTGTATCAGATTTTCATACCGTTTATCAATGCAGACTCTTTATGAAGCCTTCAAAGTGGATTTTATCACTGCGAATGTTATTGTTGTAAAATTTCATAGTATAAACTTATTCTCTACGCATGTGCGGACATGATGACGATTCATCTAGGTATTTTGAATACTCATACTATTTATTAAGCCTCGAGTAAATGATAATAGTTTATGTATGAGCGTGAATATATTGTACAATGATGAATCGTGAACGAGAACAATCTGCGAAGAGTTGAATCGATCAGTTTTTAAGCTGTCTTCTAATAATGGAGAGTCCAACTCTTCTCGACGATATTGAACGTTCGAATTAATTTTTGATAGTCTATTTATCGAGCTTCGATGCATAGCAGAGATCCTCTGATGTGAAGACATGCAGCGAGTGGAGTTAGCGGCATCGAGTTAGCGTTCCACCAAGTAAGAACAGTCCCTGGAAATTCTTGCGGTGCAACGGGCACGCCGCGTGTATATCCAAAGCGAATGCCGATGATTCTTCTTTCTTACTTGACGCCGGCTATTTTTGACCGGCGACTATTTTCGAGGCGGACTCGTCACGCGGTTTCGCTTCAGTTTTAGTGCGAGTTTGCGCCAGATGGCCAACGCAACATCATCGCCGCCGCCGCCGCCGTCGTCGTCGAGAAACATTGTACCGGCAGATAAACCGGTTCAAAGCGATCACGAGGACGACGACGACTCGCTAAGAAGTATAGTATCACGATGAAGGCGAAGGTTTCATCTTTGAGTTTCAATCTGAACGCAACGTTTCGATGGGAAGTCATTGATATCGAAAACATCTTTGTATCTTAATGAGAGAAAGTTCTAGGATCTATTCTTTTGGATCTAAAAAGTGCTTCAAGAGTAACGAACTATGGAAAATTGATTTTGTTGAATACTAGAATATGTTGAAGTAGAATCGTGTCGATTCCGTATCATCGCTGTGATTGAAGAGCCTATCCGGCGACCCAGAATTGTTCAACCTGAATTTAGAAATACGCGCGTTGCAGTTGGCACAAGATGTGCTTGTGAAACATCACGCGAGGTACCCGGGTGGACCATATCTCTCTCCCTCTCTTCTCGCGCATATCGTCAACCTGGATTCTGGAAGTTGGATCGCGCTCGATGGCGACGGCGGCGGCCTGGCCGACCATGGTAGTCTATCATCGGCCGCGTCATCGTCGTCGTCGTCCTTCCAGACAGTGGCAAATCAGGAATTAAGTTTGCTAATGCCTTGCGGAAGCGTATCCTGGTGGCCGCGTCACGATTGGGACGTATGGTTGCAGCGCAATGTCATCGAGACTACGAGAGAATTTGACGCGAAACTTGACGTCACGCCCGAAACTAACGACACATCGACTTCCGAGGTAGCATCGATACTAGAGACCTTTGTATGGCTCCACGATCTTCGATGTTATTTACTCGCTAGAATGTGTGTGCGCATTGTCTATACTCGGTGTCTTTACGATCGCAATTATTATCGCTTCAGACCTCTCTTCTAATCCCTTTCCCTGTTGAATTTAGATGATTTAGCATTATCTCTCTAGAAATCTAGTACTTTTATTAATAAAGAAATAATTGAATAGGAAGAAAGAAATTAGCAATGAAGTTGGCAGGATTTTTTAAATTTTCTCTTTCAATTATGAAATATTAAAATACTATTTTTCATCAATTTCGACATTAAAGATTATAGTTTCATTGATACCTTTTCAACAGCTTAATAAATGTGGAATGTTTGATGCGCGGATAACTTGGTGAATTAGACTCGTATCTTCCTCGGTGAAAAGGTTAACATTTACAGAACGTACGTTTCTGTTGGCCATCCGCCATGCAGGCAACAGCGGTGACACGATGCGAACTTCGGACTGATTAACCGCAGCCAACCAGGACTTTAACATTTAAACACGGCGTACTCTGACGGCAGATTCTCATCTTCTCTACGCGTGACGATCGTGGCGCACGCGTTTCGGACTGCCGATTTATATTTGGCATAGCTCGTTCTCGCGAGGATGACGATGAAACTCGGAGAACGAAGCTAATGCTCCAGAGCAGGACGGCTCTCTTCTCCCCTCTTCTTCTCTCTTTCCCCCTATTTACCCCTCCTAACCCGTTTTTAACCCGATAGTATGGCCTAACCTTGGTTAATATTTTCTAGTGGGGTAGAGAGCGGAAGAAATACACGCGTAACTTTCCGTTACGATGTCGATCGTTGCTTCCGTTATCGCAACGCGAGCAACCTAATGGAGGAAAACTTGTCATCGTTCGGCACTATATGATTCACTGAGTAATACATAACATAAGAACGCAGCGATAATGATACGATCTATGCTTTGTATTCCTCTTGCGTTTTGCAGTCGCACGGACATTCAATTTTGCTTCATCCTCAGAATTATTTATGTACTATGGTATTTTAACAAAAATTTAATACCTATTTTTTTTTCTTCTTTATTCTCTTTTAAATAACATGTCTGTATTTTTAAATAGTCTGATTTCTAACTCGAGCCAAATTAATCAGAGTCGCTTCGCTAGAAAATAATTTGGAGATGATCTCTGAGAAACTGATGTGGGCGAGCAGTCCGTGCGAATAAATTGCGTGTATTTATATCGATACTCTTCAAAATCTACGCGATACATGATAGGGTAATATCTTCGACATCGTGACCTTGGAGACAACTCGAGTTTTATTAATAGTATTAGAGTCCACGAACTTGTCTACCAAACTATTGATCAAGCCCTTTTAATTTTAGCTAGAAATTCTAAATTCATGATATTTATCTCGATGACTATACCTTATCCTATTTATCTTTAATTTACATTTTTTTAAGATCATGTTTTACTTATTTTATATAATCTTATTTTTATTTAACTATTTTTGATGATAGATATTAATAGTTATCTTCATATCGTACATGGTTTAATTTTTATTGGCCTTACATGATTTTTATATAAGGTTTATCTCTTATGCTATTTTGTTTTTAAAAAAATCTAGAAATTTTTTTTAATTCAAACCTGATGGAGACACTAGTTCTACGCAGAATCTTTTTAGATTATCTCTGAAAGTTTAGTTGCATCTTTCGTTGTTCGTGATCGAAGTGAACGAGAGCGAAATTTTGTAAAAAAAAAAAAAAAAAAAAAAAAATCTTTGAAACGACTAAATAAATCCATATAGATGATTATTCAGTTTCTCATTTTTATCTCTTGTATAACTAAAGTACATATTTTTCATGTTATTTCTCATCATTCTTCGCGGAAGAGACTGGCATTCTAATATATATAGCGTCTATATTTAAAAAAATACCAACTATTGAATGCGGCCAATATTAGACCGATATCTCGAGCAGACCTACATCAGCGCGTTTCGCAATTTCTATGTGTGTCAAGGTACGAGAACAAGCGACGCGTTCCACCGCGTGGAAAACGCGGCGCACGTTTTCCTGTAAAAATGCTTTTCGTGGACGGACGAGTCCTGCCACTTCATCGTGCATCAGGAAACAACGTCGTGGCTCAATCGAAACTTTGGCGCGTTCCGAATAAGTGCGAGAGAATTTATATAATGCTACCAGTAGTGATCCCTTCTCTTCTGTTTCGCCTCTTTTCTTCTTTTTCCCACCTGTATATCTCGCTTGGTCTTTCTCTATTTCTGTTTCATCCGTCTCTCTTTCCTTTGCGATCGCGCGTGCGAGTTACGCTAATCGCGCCTCTCTTCGTCGCTCCGTTTTCTGATCGCTCTCGCTTCTCGAGAGAGGAGGATGAATCGTTCTCGCCAGAGCGGGCTCACCATTGCTCCCTGGTATTTTTAGTGCGATGAGAGAGTATTTGGCGGGGCGCAGCGAGTGTTTCGTCTCCTTCTCCTTTTCTTCGTCGTCGTCGTCGTCGTCGTCGTCTCCCTGACCGTTGTCGTGGTCGCAGTTTGATCGCCCTCCTCGGCGTATCGTTCTCTCGCGCGAATCGGCGTATTCCCGCCTTCTCGTAGAGTGATGTACTTGTGTAGAGAATTGTTTCGTCAGCCTCGGTGGTGTTCTCGAGCGGCTGTCGCAGCCGCTCCTCTCATACGACTCAGTCGCCAAAGTTTGGGCTGAGCTCGCCTCGTTGAGATCCGTCAGAGACGATCTTTCGAGTATCCGATTATCGATTTTCATAATCCGCGAAATCGATTCGACCGCAAAGGAGCTGTTATAGATGTTCATATTCGCACCGCGCGATACCATGTCGACCTCCCGACAGGGCTCGGCCCCGCGGCGAAGTCGCTACGGACGCTCGTCCACTACGACGAGCGTGACCCAGCTGCTGAGTGACTCCTGCACGAATCTTCTCCAGAAATTGACCACGCGAGTGCGTGGCACGTCTGCGCTCAACGATCGCGGTAGATCGCCCAACATTGGCCGATTGCGAAGCACGCGGACCCGTTTGGAGGACAAGTACAATACGATTCTGGACAAGTATTCCGGCAAGAGACCAGCCGACGATTCGGAGCAGAACGTTCGCAGTTATTCGCGAAAGGAGCGTGATCACAGCTATTATCATCGGGATGACAGTCCGTTTGTACGCGACGACAAGACCCTGGAATCCTCGATGAGCCGTAGCATCATCAAGAGTCCCACCAGCGTGTTTCTTAGCGAGAAGGCTTATCCCTACGTGAGTTCTGCGAAGAGCAGGGAACCCAGGCGGGAGAAAACACCTGCCTATGGCCGTATGAATCGTACGCATATCCTGCTAAACTCAGAAGCTTATCATCACTACGGCAGACATAAGTCCGGACACGCGGAAACGCGCAGTCGGAAAGTTAGACCGCATCGAAAGGGTAAGAGCGAGCAGTTGGAAGCTCACTCGACGTCTCTAAGATTGTCTCGACCGATCAAAATCGAGCCATTCGAGGACGACCAGGAAATTGCGGTGGATCCGGACAAAACGCCAATCGCCAACAATAACACGGACAATGAGAGCGTCGCCAAAAATATCGCGTTGACGGCGGAGGATCCGGCCATCTCGAACAGAGCGGTCAAACGGAAGGAGATCCAAAGTTTGATCCTGAAGTACGCCGCCATGGAGGATACTTACAGCCAATTGGCGTCCGCCGGACAAGCGACGAACGTACGTCCTAGTACGACGGACCTTATCGCCAGCAAGTACAGAAGGAGCAATCATTGTAACAATCAGAAGGACAACACGTCCAAGAGCACGGTAGCGTCGAACACGATTAGCGAGGTGGATGCGATCCACGGCGCGATCGTAAGTTGTCGAACCACGCGTGGCCCAGGTTTTCGCGAAAGCGGCGTCTCGTTTTAAACAGAGCGTGTCAGTTGCCGCTGTTGTCTTGCCTCCCTCGTCCATATGTGCGCGCGCTTTTGTGTGTGTGTGTGTGTGTGTGTGTTTATGTCTGTATGAATATGCAAAAATACAAATTTCTTCCTTCCTCTCACTTGTCTGCGTTGAAAAGTATATTAACCATATAGCAATATGCCTCTCCAAAGAGCTAAGAAACACTGCACGTTCGTCAATGTTTGCCGTGAGAGTACCTCGAAATTTCTGGGACACTTGCCCGATCTATCTTATCAACGATACGATTCCTAGCGCGATACAATCGGCTCTTTGCTGTCGATTTAGAGATCACTTTCCACGAATAAGATAAGTATATTCGCAATATTTATGCCAAGATTCAATTCTCTTATCTGATGATTTAATGGATCGGACAACGTTTCCCATGTCCAAGACTGATACCGATGCCCGCGTTCATACCAATTGGAAAATTGGATTTCAGTATTCCAAATTATCCATTTACTTTGATGATTATCGATGACGTGTCGAAGACTACGAGAGAGTACACGGTTCTACTTCTCTTCTTCGGATATCTTTGGTTTTATTCTACCGTACGTAGAAGTGACTAGCGATCCGTTTCGCGCGTATTTGTGCTTTCGATAAGGTAGGATCGAAACGCCGATCGCCAACGGTCTGCGGCAACGGTCGCGCCCCATGAAGATCGAGAAACAATCTAAAGATAAATTTAATCGATCATCGTGGAGCAACCGTTCGCCTGAACGAGCACGTAAGTACTTGATTGACGGAGTTTCTGTCTTTCTCTATCAAGCAATTAACAAATTTAATAAAGCTAATATACCATCTCTGAACGTGTTAGATGAAAGGTAACGTGTCACGAGCACTTCGAAGAAGCTGTCCGGTCTCGTTCGTGTAAATTTGTCTTTTTCCTTTTTCTTTTTTTTTTTTTTTTCGTTTTTCTTTTTTCGTCATATTTATTTATCCTTCGATTTGTGTATTTTATCGCGAATTGTACATAACGCACATGATTCCCTCTTCTGCTTTTCTCTAATCTGTCTACATATTTAAGAATGTGCATTCGTGATCATACGAAGTGCTCTGACCTGTAGAGCGTGTGTTGAGACGGCTCCTTCAAAAGGCACGCTATACCAGGTCTAACACGAGTATAACGAGTATAGGTGAGCGAGATTAAAAAAAAAAAAAAAAACCCGGATAAGTAATTAAAATAGGAAAGCCCGACTACCCCGTGAAAAACTAATGCCAAAAAAAAAAAACGAATAAAATACTGAAAAACGTAAAAAAAAAAAAAAATAACGAAAAAAAGAATACATAATTATATGCGCTTTGTGCCGATGGTAAATTCGTAACCGCAACTTTCTGACTTGGCAAACCATTTTGCCCTCTCCCCTTTCTCTCTGATTGTTGGGTTACCATCTCCGTTGTAATGGAATGGAATGGAACGCGGGAATGGAAACACACGGAATGGATATGATGGCGCACACGACGGATGATGATCGGTCACGGTCTCGGACTCGGGTGGCGTCTCCTCTGTCTTTCTCTCTCACACAATGACGATGGGCGATGACTGCGCGAACGGTGTTATCCTACCCTCCTCTACCCCCACCGACACACTCGTACGTTCGTCCCGTGCTTACACACGTGTGTTTATCTGCCGCGTGTTATGCCGGGTCTCGTCGCCGGGATTCCGCGGTGGTGGGTGGTGGTGGCGGTGGATGGACACAAACACGGCGATGTGATCGATTGACGACACACATCGGGTTGGATACATCTTCGGCCCTCCCCCCCTCCCCCTTGCCTGGACATTGGACGGATGATGCGACCATCGGCGGACCATCGACGATCGCTCAACGCTCCCGGATACACTACTCCACTTCCGGCGCGACCACGTCTCGCACCACCTTACCGAATCGGGCCGACGCGAACACGGGGGTTCCCGAATTGGGTCCACTCACTTGGCACGCGCCGAT
The DNA here is from genome assembly GCF_030449975.1 of Polyergus mexicanus. Lineage (NCBI taxonomy): Eukaryota > Metazoa > Arthropoda > Insecta > Hymenoptera > Formicidae > Polyergus > Polyergus mexicanus. Next base: position 6,379,572 of record NW_027223322.1, on the reverse strand, counting down.
ACCGATACCGCCGGCCTGAATAGAGCCCACGAGCGCCTTCCGTCGAGGACGACGAAGACGGCCACCTTGTATACCAATCCGGCGACATCCTGGCAAATAGATGTTCGTGATTATATAAATACACTCATTGTAGTAGATTTAAGCAAGTCTCAGATCGATTATAATCGATCGATCGGTATCTACGGTATCTGCCCCTACTCTCTCTCTCTCTCTCTCTCTCTCTCTCTCTCTCTCTCTCTCTCTCTCTCTCTCTCTCTCTCTCTCTCTCTCTCTCTCTCTCTCTCTCTCTCTCTCTCTCTCTCTCTCTCTCTCTCTCTCTCTCTTTTCACTTTCTTTCTCTTTCACTTTTCCCCGCCTAATCTATATAGGCATTATATATTATATGAAACAATATCAACACTATAACAAAAGTAACACAGTTTACGCGTTGATGACATTATGTCAATGTTCTCGCTGTTCAACATATGCATATACGCGCATATATAGATATATGCTACGTATAATGGAGAACATTCACTCGCGTATTAATATATACCGTTTGTATAGACACGGTTAGCGCGATTTTCTCTGACTATATCGAAAAGATTCTACCCCGTCGATCACTTTTCCGCTAACGCGGGACACGCGAAGAGCAACAAGAGAAATAATAGTCTTTCTTTTTGTCTGTCTGCCTGCCTACTTGTACGTACGATTTATTTCAGAAAGATAAGCAACATGCATATATAACCACCACGTCTCTCGATAGCACGATGGGAAGCTCGTCAGCTCGACGACGATCATCGGGAAATAGCCGCAAAAGATTCCTTCTCGTTCCTTTCGCTGACGAATTGTAATATCTCGCGGTTCTTTTAAGCGTGAGGATGATTTGGGGACAGAGAGTCGGAGAAAGGGAACAGAGATAATTTAAAAATAGAAAAGAAAAAAGAACTAATCGCTTGCGCTATCTCCTCGATCTACGTCCTCTTCGGGATGACGTGTTTCTCGCTCTAACGATACCCACGTGCGCGCGACGACAGCCGGCATTCACTTTTTCGCGCTCCGAAACGAGGTCTCTCTCTCTCTCTCTCTCTCCGCGAGACCACCTTAATTAATTAATCAATATCTGTGCAACACGCATTATAAACAATGAAAATGAAAGAAGAGGAAAAAGTTCCCTTACTATCTCGATCGACAGTGAATGCCGTGTCTCCGCGCGTTCGTCGAAACTGTCAAGCTGCTATCTACCCCCGTTCACGGGGATCTTTTAGGCGAGCAGCATTCCGATCGTTTAAAACTCTACGACTCTTCGTTTATTCATTATTCCGTTTATCACCGTAAATCGCGATACGTACACGATTAATAAATATAGCGCACCGATTGGCCGAGCGTCCGCGCGGAGGAGTCTCACCCGCGTTTCTTTTCCTTCTCTTTTTTTTTCTCTTTTTTTTCTTTTTTTTTTTTTACGACGGTTTTCCCCGGAGCGGGGAAAGCCTTGTTTCCCCCTAAAGAGCGACGGACACAGGGTACCTTTTCGGCGAGCGAGAAGGTACCCCTTGCCCGATCAACGCCGGACGAGCACTCTCCGCGACAGTCGCGCGAGGCCTGTATCCGCCGGACATTTACCCTTGTTTTTGCATTGCAGATAAAGTACTGGCCACCCTAGGAGAGGGTACTTTTGGAAAAGTTGTCAAGGTTAAGGACTTGCAAATGTAAGTGCCAGTTCAAGTACGTAAGATATAGTCTATTTCGCGCGCGTCTGCACAGCTTTCTCTCTGTTTGATTTCTATGTCTATCTGACCGTCTATTTATTCTGTCTCTCTTCTTCTACGCGTCATCTCGTCATTTTGCATTGAGGGAAAAATCCTTCAAATACGCGCGTTGCGACGATTCGTCGCGAGTGTCGTCGGCGGCAAGAGCAGAAATAGCTATCCCGCACTGTCACACAAAATGACGCGCGAGTGGTCGCAATAATAGGATGGCCTTGCACTTTGTTTTACGGGCCGAGCGCGTTTCACGACAAGCCGCGAATTAGATCTCCTCTCTTTAGCGGAATATGTAAAATTACGGGCGAGATGCCTAGATCGTTGCAAATATTTTATTCCCACGCTTTATCCTCATGGGACGCTGGATTTGAAACGATGACGACATACATATATATTCAGATATCATGATCATTGTGCGATAAATATTGTAGGGATCACGTGATGGCTCTAAAAATCATTAAGAACGTGGAGAAGTACAGAGAAGCGGCAAAATTGGAGATAAACGCTCTCGAGAAGATCGCCGTCAAGGATCCGGAAGGCCAACAGTTGGTATCTTTATCTATTTTCACTCGTCTTTGGGTAGTTTTTGGCGACAGAAAGTTACGCAGTGCTATTTTCTTTTTAATTTGTCTGCCCAAATCTACGCAAGCGAGAGGATATCTTTTTATAATCTAAATTTTATAAGTAAGATGATCAATTATCGGCAGATGACTAATTATCGATCGTTTTTAGCTTGTGCGTGAAGATGCTCGATTGGTTCAATTACCACGGGCACATGTGTATCGCGTTCGAGATGCTGGGTCTGAGCGTTTTTGATTTTTTGGTAAGCATTCATTTACGAACACTGATTCTGAAATTTATGAACGAATCCGAGATTCTTGACAAAGTTATTTTGGTTACAGAGGGACAACTGTTATCAGCCGTATCCGTTGGAGCACGTCAGGCATATGGGTTATCAACTCTGTTATGCTGTCAAATTTTTGCACGACAACAAACTCACGCACACGGATCTCAAGCCGGAGAACATCCTATTCGTTGATTCGGATTACGATAGTACATATAATAATAAAAAGGTATGTTATTGTCGATAACGGGATATTAAGATTATTATTAGACGGTCAAAACCGAAAATTCGGCGTTTAGAGTAAACTTTCATTCTAAAGTGTTTCAAAAAAAGATCTTTCTTTTTAAGCGGAGGGACACGAGACGCGTGAAACGAACCGATATCAGACTCATCGATTTCGGTAGCGCCACTTTCGATCATGAACATCACAGTACAATCGTAAGCACTAGACATTATAGAGCGCCTGAAGTAATTTTAGGTAAGTGTATCTTTCTTTTAAGATTTTTATTATCTTGGATATACATTATATAATATTATTATACATAATTCAATCTTTCTGTACTTTATAGAATTAGGTTGGTCTCAACCATGCGATGTCTGGTCTATCGGCTGCATCCTGTTCGAGTTATATCTGGGCATCACATTATTCCAGACGCATGATAATCGCGAACACCTAGCAATGATGGAACGCATACTTGGCACGATACCACATCGTATGGCCCGCAAGACTAAAACCAAGTACTTTTATCATGGCAAACTAGATTGGGACGACAAGAGCTCGGCCGGTAGATACGTCCGAGATAACTGCAAACCGCTGCACGTTAGTATTTTTATTGGATTTGAATTAAGCATTAAATTGAATTTGCGTATTAAAGATCAAAATTTCATAAAAGGGAATGTGAAGAGATTTTGAGAATATACAATAGATTAAAATTTATCCAATTAGCGATCGAATAAATCTTCAATCATAACGCATTAATTCAAATATTACATCCATGTGTAATTCAATACAGGCTTTGAATAATATCGTAAAATGATTATGTTTCTTTGTTATAGCGTTATATGCTATCCGACGATGAAGAGCATCGTCAGTTATTCGATCTCATTCAGAGAATGCTCGAATACGAACCCTCGCAGCGCATCACCCTGAAGGATGCATTGACGCATCAATTTTTCGATGCTCTGCCGGCGTCACAGAGATTGCCCGATCCACGTGCAGCTGGTGACTCTCAACAGCCCCACGAAAGATCACATTCACTCTCTCGATGAAGCTAGGAAAGGGACCGACCTCCATGCTGGACAGACACTCCGCTTTCAACGACACTACTGCCCTACGTCTTTGTTCTGATATCATTAATTTTCATGAAAACATGTCTCTTTCGTAGCAACGAAACTCGATGACGTGAAATGAATTTTGACCATTGAATACGTGCTAAGAGATGGCACGTATGTGTATAAGTATATGTGTATGCGCGCAGGCGTGCGCGTGTATAGATATCGATCATTGGATTTTCTCACAACTTTTGATCCCTGCACTCAATGTAACTTGAATCTATACGTAGGAAAGACTGTAATGCGCGGTAGTGCCGTGGAACTTGGACTTAATTCGAGTGCATTCAACGACAAACGATTACTTCAGCGAAGATTACTTCTTGTCACTGATGATTACGTCTGTCTATTTCTATCGCGATTGTTGATCATCGAAATGGCGACATATGGTCCTCGTTACTGGCGCGGATAGGCCAGTGTGTCTGCTCAGTGTAGCATAACAGAGTCCCTCAATCTTAAGCAATTTTTTAAATGCTCTTCTGTACATTTGTGTCTCTTAAATTTATTACCATGTTAATATGCGACAAAAAAACGCAAAGTTTGGAGTATAAAGATCACCTTTGGGTCTGCAATTTATAATATACTATTCATTATAAATTGACGACCACGGATGTGTTCTAGCCGTGAGTAACGGTATCCTATAGCGATATAGTTTTAAATGACAGTAAAGTTGATTAGAATCGAGAGAAAACGGACGAGCGAGCGAGCGGGCGAGAGAGAGGGAGTGTATGAGTAACAATCACCAATTTCATCGTTGTGAATTATATACATCTTAAAACATAAGAATACATAATTATATCTTAGAGAATGTTCTCTCAACGATTCTTCTTTTTTTCTTTTTTTTTCGTATTGAATATGGAGCCCATTTGAAGTTTCTGATGCGTAAAAGAGAATTCTTCTTCGCGACATATTTATAACGATTTATCATGCTCTAATCATCTTTAAGTTTCCGGCCTAATAAAACAAAAAATTTCGTATTTTATATTCTATAAATATTATATATTTCACGAAGATTAATTTAAATCGAAAAACGTATATTGTGAATATTACAGAAATATTGGTGTGTATTGCGCACGCGAGAACCATCCCGTTCCCATTTTTTTTTTTGTCATATTTGATTTACACAACTCGTGTCATCCGTATAAGTTTTGTTTGACCATAGTTATACTATATCTGCGAAATGAAGGATGTTATATATCTGCTGCTCGTGTTAAACGGGGAATCTACTTCTGCAAAAGAGCGCTATTCCGAGTAGCAATAAATACATTTCTTTCAAACCAGCGTCGATATTTATTTGTGTTCAACCAGCAAATCAATTCTTTTACACATTTCTTGTATATTTATATCTTTAAATAATGTTGCTTTGCTTCTTCGAATCCGTTTATCGCCGTGACATTTTGCGTAACTTCTCTTCTTTTTTTTCTTACAAATTAGTTATATATTCTACTAGTACGCGATGTTTGAAATAAAATAAGCCCGATCAACAGGCTTTAAGGAAACAAGCAAAATTTGTCTCCTCTTGAACGTTTATGTAATGTCTTTTTTTTCGTGGACCCAAAGTAATTGTGTGTAAGAAATAAATCTTGATCTAATTAACAAAGGTAATTATAGCTTAGGCCACGGGTAAATCGGTGGTATAGACGACTTATAGCTCGTATCATACAACTGCGCCTTAAGGAAGCTCTCGCAATCTTTAGGTTCTGGATAGATAGTCGCGATGCCTAAAAAAGAAGAAAGAAGCATTTGCATATAACGCGTATATACCAGTGTTTGTACAACATATTTCTACTAACAGTTCTCATAGGCATATTTCATGAGTGCGCATGCTATATTCATCGAACATTTCTGTATGTCCTGTAACGGCGGATAAAGATTTCCGCTGTCCAAGTCCGTTTGCGTTACCAAGTCGGCGAGAGCCGACGCAGCAATGAGGAAGGTCTCTTCGGGAATGGTGCGCATACCGGCGCAAATCACGGCTAATGCGATTCCAGGGAAGATATAACTATTGTTACCCTGACCGGGATAAAAGGTTTTATTCTTGTACGTCACCGGTGGGAAAGGCGAACCACTCGCAAATATGCACCTTCCCTATAATTAAAACGATACTTGATTAAATATCCAGGAATACCTATTGATGAAAAATTACATACTTCTCAGATTTACATATATATTTTAAAGCTCCTGTTTCTCTCCTTTTGCAATCTTATTAATTTATGATGTCGGAAATGAAAAATCGTGTTTATCTCTTTTCTTGCAAAATAAATTACTTTTTTCAAATTATGTCTCACAAAACTTGCAATAGTATAGATCGTAAGTAAGTAAAATACGCCGGCAACCCTATTTTTCCTGAATCAAACAATTCAATCTGCACGAGTCTATCCTCGGCGAAAATAGATTTTGTGACATAATTAATCACGATTTATAATCATTTGATCTATGAAGAGTCTTTGGTATATTTTACCATATTCCATATTGAATCAGAATGGTATATCAAAAATTTAGAAAACAATTTGCTGGAAGAGAATATATCACTTTCTGACCTCCGTAGCAGTGTACGCTTCTTCAGCTGTGCATTCCGCTTTGCTCGTTGGATTGCTCAGAGCGAAGATGACAGGAGTTTCGTTATTTTGCGCCATCTCCTTTAATATCTCGGTTGTGAAGGCACCCCGGACAGCGGCTGCGCCAATGATAACCGACGGTTTGGCTGTCTTAACGACGTCCAGCAAGGTATCGATTGGTTTATCGTCGCGAGCAAAATGCAATTTATGTTCCGTCAGTCCGCCCTTTGGACGATCTTTCACCAATAATCCTTTTGAGTCCACCATCCAAATTTTACTCTTAGCTTCCTCCTCGGTCACTCCTTCCTTCTTCATCGCCATCACACACAACGCCGCGATACCTAATGATGCCTATAAATAGTTTGTGATTATGATTCATGCATATCACACCTCTGCTTCTTTTTATATTGGCTTTAAAGTAAATGTTTCTCGGCGCACCTCTCCAGCGCCCTGAAACACGATCGTGTTCTCCGAGAGTTTCTTTCGTGTGATGCGGAGCGATGCCAATAATCCGGCGACGGCGACGGAGGCAGTGCCCTGAATATCATCGTTGAAGGTGCAATATTCGTCGCGATACTTTCGGAGTAGTCTGAACGCGTTAACGTTACCGAAGTCCTCGAATTGGATCAACGTGTTCGGACCATATCGCTTCACGACAGCCTTCATGAATTCGTCCAGGAAGTCGTCGTAGTCCTTTCCAGTTACGCGCTTGTGTCTGTGACCAATATACAGGGGATCGTCCAATAATGACTGCAAGAAAAGAGAGGGAAAATATGATAGTCGACGTATATGAATTTTTTAAATTAAAAATCACAAACACACATATAGCTCATTGAAGGACAAGGCGAGAATATCTCAAATCATCTGATATTCGAAAATGCGACGTGTTTTCACGCACCTGAGTATTGGTACCGACATCCAGGGTGATAGGCAGGCACTGGTGAGGTTTGATGCCGGCCAATGCGGTGTACAATGACAGCTTCCCGATTGGAATACCCATGCCGTACGCACCTAGGTCGCCCAGTCCCAATATTCGTTCCCCGTCTGTGACTACGATAGCTCGTATGTCGTGCTCGGGCCAGTTCTTCAGGACATCGTAGACGTGCTCTCGGTCGTGGATGCTCACGAAGAGACCGCGAGGCCTGCGATAGACCAGACCGAACTTCTGACACGCCAGACCTACAGTTGGCGTATACACCAGCGGCATCATTTTACCTACGTCGTCTGCCAACAAACGGTAGAAGAGTTTCTCGTTTCTATCCTAGGAGGAACAAGACTCTATGTAAGAATCAACGTGAGAGAACGGGAAAGAGGACCTGATCAAACCGGAAACCGGAAGACCCATAATAGGAGGATCTCCGATACAATTGTCGCGTTTCACCAATATGTACCAATAGGCCTATGAGATATATATATTTCGAAAGATCATCTGTGTAGCGTTCCAGGTTGAGACGGCAGAGCTCTAGCTGTTCGTCTTGGGTTTTCACAGCCGCCGGTAGAAGACCGTGTATACCAAGCATCTGTCTTTCCTCGATGGTAAACGCCATACCCTATAACGAAACAATTGTTTAATTGTATATGCAATTACGCTTATGTTGTGGAAAAGAAAAATTAAATCGAAATTCACATCGCGAATATCATACATATTTTAACTCATATTAATCTCCTGCCTCTAAGAATCGAAAAAAATTAATCGAATCTCTCGTATCTATGGACATGTTAAATATATATTTCAGTTCGATCTCGTGTTTCTATCATTGTATCGAGTATATTTTTGAGAGATAGCGTTTAATACCGACACGCGACATACATGTGTGTCGTTATCGCCAACTCTTTTCCTCATAATATATCTCGTGCATCAGAAAGATTAAGAACTCTTTACGATACAAGCCAGAGAGGCAAATTTGTTTCGCGATATCGTTAACTGTAATTTCTTTGCCTCGGCAGTTTCGACTTTGACCGCAATTAAAAAGACTGACATTGCGTTGATTGTGCAATCGTAGCGTGGATGAAAGGTGATCTGCTGATCGTCCTTCCATCTCGATTTTTATAAACTAAATTGGTCAATGTGCATGCGTGTGTCACGACAGAATCTAGTGAAAATGAAAATGGTTAGGTACCTATGTGTATAGGAAAGAGAGAGAGAGAGAATATACCCTCAAGACTTGTACGATCTACATTCACTTGCAAGGATATTAATCTCCATAATACCTGTGGTAACAGTAGTTATATAATTGAATCTGGTATAAATATTATTATACAAAAATAAATTAAGTTTCGCAAAATTAAAGAAGAAAATTAATTATACGTGCATAATTGAATCGTGATTAACATGTGTATATATATATATATATATATATATATATGTATATTTTTTAGTTTCGTTTGAATTATATGGACATAATATATGCAGGGTTGGGAAAGTTACTTTATAAAAGTAACTCGTTACCGTTACCGTTATTTTTTCTAAAAAGTAACTCGTTACCGTTACTCGTTACTAATTTTAAAAAGTAACTCGTTACCGTTACAGTCACTAAAAAGTAACGAGTCGTTACAATTTCCGTTACTTTTTTACAATACAAACTAATAAATTATTTTGCATAAGAAAAACTTTTAAAAAATTGTAAGCAAGATTTCATTCAAGGTTTATTACAAAATAAATGATTAAATTTTATCGAAATTCTTTATTAATTTTTAATAAAATTTGTTGCTCCATAGTATCATCATTTAAATGCCCTCTTTGTGGTGTTAATACAGAGCCACCGATGCTAAACATTCTTTCTACAGATGCACTGCTTGGTAGAGCTGTATTATATTTAATAAAAAGTTTTTTAAGTTTTGGATAGTCGTTTAACATTTCGATATTACAATTATTTGATTTTAAAAACCGTTGCAATTCTTCTTGTTCAGATTCATTTTGCACCGTTTTTTGCTCAAAAATGAAAAAATCATCGCGATCGTCAGATTTTCCAGCTTTTGAAGAATTTTCAGTTGATCGGATTCCCAATAAATCCTCCAAGTAATTTTCAGCACGTTTTCTTTTTTCTCCGGTTAACCAGTTTAACTTAAATTTTGGATGTAAACATGCTGCTATTATTAATTCTTTTGTTTCAAATATTGTAAGAAATTTAAAATCAAATATAGTAAATTAAGCGACATTGTTTGTTTTATTGAAATTAATACTTTTGAATCAATAGTTTAAAATAAAATAATATTTTTCAATTAAATCCTTATTTAAAATTAAATAACATATGTATTAATCAAATTAATAAGTTACCTTTTATTTAAACCTTGCTGAATAGCTTCAACTAATGAATGGCAATCTATAAGGTCAGATTTATTGAGATTTTCTAATTTTCGTTGCAAGGTACTTAGAACTGGTAGTAAATGAGAGCTCTGCTTTTCCGAAAAGATAAAGCTCTCATTGGACGCGCGTCGCGTCATCGTACTGGTCTGCAAGAGCCATAAGTTGATCAATCACATTCAAGCATTTTTACAACATAATAAGAATGCTAATTGGTCGATTTGCTTACGGCTTTACGGTTAAGATAAAAATTTTATCACGCACAATAGCAAGAATAATATCTTAAATAAATCAAAAAATTTGAAAAAAGTAACGAAAAAGTAACTGTTAAATTCGTTACTCGTTACCGAAAAATGTAACGAAGTTACTTTTTCCGTTACAAATAAAATTTGTAACGCCATTACCGTTACAGTTACCGAAAAAAAGTAACTGTAACGGTAACGACGTTACAAGTAACGCGTTACTTCCCAACCCTGAATATATGTATATACATACTATCAATATGCTGATATAATTGTATCTTAGAGGGATACTGGTCACCCCTCCTTCAATGCTTTTTAAAATGAACGTTGAGCTGTGCCAAGTAATCTTTAAACTATCGGTCGCGATCAAACGTTCGTCATCAACGCGTTACAATTATTTCATCATTAAAATTTAACAGATGCTCGCGTTTCGAACGCAATCTTGTAGAGAGATTCTAGTACAAACATTGACTGTGTCAGTTCCATTGCTAATGATGGATTATATTACATAAAATTGTTTATAAATTTTTTAAAAAAAGAATTACAAATAACAGCTGCAAAATTAAAAGTTTGACATTATGCAGGGCATGTGTCAAATTCATGAATCTCGAAATGTATTAGATCTATTAATTTTTGACGTAGATGATCCGTCCAGCTCCTCCTTAATTACAAAACTAGTAATTGCAAGCATAATAAGAGTAATGATGTGAATTTGCAGAAAACACACAATGATGTAATGGCATTAGTGAAACATCGATATTGTGAAGGAATGTAATTCGCAACGCAACTCGTTATCCAGCCATCTTATCTAACTGTGGTTGATGATCCGCATTGCTTGGCAATGATTTCATTACCTACAACTACCGGAAAAGTTCAACGTTTATGTATTATATTCGTGCAAGGAGTGATAATCAAACCGGTTCGCTCTGGCATCGATAACTTGGTTTATAACTTTTTCCTTTCAGTTAGATTATTTTTCAATTTTAAGGTATGAGATATTTCTTTGACAAAAGATTTCTTTAATAAAATATATCGTTATAAAAAAATTGATCTCATATAGAGAGAATAGAGAGATATACTGACAATGAGATAAAGATATTCTCCGCGCTCTTTCTATCCTTTTCGAACTCTTTAAACTTTAAACCATCTAAAATCGATGTAGATATATAGGGTGTCCGACAAGTAAGTGACCAAACGAAAGGTGGAGGTAGATTGGGTCAAACTGAGTCGAAAAATCCCGAGCCATTTTTTTTATAATCCTTAATAAAGGAGTAATTATTGAGTAAAGTCTGGTCAATCAGCGCCGACTTTTAGCCGGGCGCATGTCGGTGAACCACGCGCTTGATAGTATTGCGGTGCGGCACACTTCATGGCGCGCGGCTCAAGGTTGGCGCTGATTGGCCAAGACTTTACTCGATAATAATTCCTTTATTAAGCATTATAAAAAAAAAATGACTCAGGACTTTTCGACTCAGTTTGACCCAATCTACGTCCACCTTTCGTTTGGTCAGTTACTTGTCGGACACCCTGTATATCTTTTCTCTCACAATTAAAATTTTTTATCGTTAAAATGCAACCAGTTCACAGATACAAAATATCCTATAAATACACCCTATAAATACAATATATATGTTATGCGCGTGAATTATTTAGATACATAAAAAATGGGGAAAAGACGATTTTGGCGCGATGTTTCAAAAATGTTTCAGAAAAAAATGTTGCGATTCTTTTTTCCACAAATCTATTTATACTATGTTATTATCTTGTCGATAACAATGTATATTGTCATACGGATGAGGTGAGCTTCAAGTGCCGTGTGATAACGTATCGCAAATGTAGCATTGTTCTTGTTTTTCTCTTATTACATAAAATCGACCTTGGAAGAATAAAATCTCTAGAAAAGCTTTGCGAAAAAAAATTAAGCATTTAATTCTTTAATTTCCTTTAATTCTTTAAATCTTCTGGAAATTAAATCCTCTGAATCTTAATTCTTTAAATTGTCACCTTTTGAAAAATAATCTTTTTTTCGAAACGACGCTGGTCGAACACCAGAGTGAATTAATCTAATTCGATGGAGAGAGGTCAGCGCACGCGATCGAGCGTTGTACTTTTCCATTGGGTGTGTGTGTGTGTGTGGATTCGTCTCTTTCTCTCTCTCTCTCTCTCTCTCTCTCTCTCTCTCTCTCTCTCTCTCTCTTTCTCTTTGTCTATTAATACGTATCCTAAAACGAAGATCTACTGAGATTTTATTATTATTTTATTCACAAAGAAGGTTATCTTCGTGCTATTCTTTTTAGTTTCAATTGAAGTAAAATATATACAATATAGCTTAATCCTATAAAATATAAAAAACTTAAAAAGATCATTATATGCATTATCTTTGAACTGTCAAAACTGTAAACAATGTAATCAAAAGGAAAACAAAAATGCATTTCTTTTAAGTAATATATACAGGATGTCTCGCAACTTCCATGCAATATTTTAATAGCGTATTCTAGAGGCAAAATGAAGTAAAAAATCTTAATACAGAAATATCGAAGCTACAATAGTTTTTGAGTTATAAGTGATCAAAGTTTGCCAATAATAATGCGTAGAGTTCGCGTTCTCAGGCTCATAACTACATTTATACACGTATAGTGATGTGTCATCTGTTATTGCTGATAAAATAAATTGATTTTCACAAAAATTCTCCGCGCGATCAAAACAAAAATAAACTTCGTTTCTTAAATGTGTGGAAATATTAAATTTATATCTCTACTTAAATATAATAATTAATCAATCATTTAAATTGTTATTTAAGAAAAAAATTAAATATTTTACGTACAACATTTATAGTTTGTTAATATCAGCTGACCGCCGTACATAGTATTCATACACATAAGAAACAATAAAATCAGCTGTGCAGAGTAAAACTCAATATTATCTGATTTGTAAAATCAATAACAGATGACAGATTAGTATCCGTGTAGTTACGGATCTGACAATGAGCGTGCGAAATCTACGCGATATCATTGGCAAACTTTGATCGCTTATAACTTAAAAACTATTGCAGCCTCAAAATTTTTGTATCAGAATTTTTCACTCTATTTTATCTCTAGAATACACTATTGAAATTTTGTATGGAAATTGTGAGATACTCTGTATGTGTATATATAAATATATGTATATATATACTGGGTGGCCCATTTTAATCCATCCAGTCGAATATCTCAAAAACCAAGCCCGGAAGAGAAAAATGTTTCAAACAAAAGTTGTGTGGCTTCAAGGGGGCCATAAGATGGTGACAATGATTTGACCTTGGAAAATCATTTGAAGGTCATGTGAAGATCAACTTTAAAATCTTAAATGGAAACATCCATTTTTTATTTAGTATTCTTGTAGCTGACACCGAGAGCTTTCCAAAATACTATAATAAAGTATTTTTTCATTAAGTACTTTTTGAGTTATTTTATATTTTAATCTGACATATTTTGATATAAAAAATTAAATATCTTGTAAAATATTTAATTTCGATAATCTTACCGTAATACTTTTATGTACAGAATAATGAGACAAATCAATTAGTGTAAAAAAACAAGTAATTAAAAATAATTACTGTTATATGCTATGTAATTAATTTTATCAAAATTTAGTAATTAGTCAAATTTGGAATTATAAAATAGACAAGATGACAGAATACGAGTCAAGTTCTATACAATTAAAATTAACCAACATTGATCGAATCAGTTACGCAAGAATTAAAATTGAAACTCTCATTTTTCGACAGTAGGCAATAAATAATAATAAATAAAAACAAAAAAAATTATAAAAATTAATACAAGATTGATATATCTTTGGTGCGCATCAAGATGCGTCAGTCCAAAAAAGGAAGTTAAGATTAATCGTCGCGCAAAAAAAAAAGAAAAAAAATCGTAGATTTCGAGAAGAAGAAAGGCGTAACACGAAATCGTGGTTTCGCGGTGCAAGTAATAATACGGAAATACCCTTCCGTCCAGAGCGAGCAGAGGCTCAGGAATGCGCGAGGCGCGATTCCAATCCGGAACGAGAATCCACCAATCGGTCTCCATTTATCTCCGGTGCGCACTGTCACTTTTCCCTAATCATGCGGGATTTTCGCATTCCGCGACAAAACAACCGACCGTGGAAACGGTTGCCGGGGTTCTTGACTCCCGTGACGGCGACCCTACGCATGGATCGATATACGGCACCCTATTCTTGATTTCTTGAATATAAAGTCAGTCTCTCCCCATGACCTACCGCAAGGATCGTGTCGAAATGAGATCGATCGTAGCTGATGAACAATGTTGCAAATAATGTTGCCCATATGATCTAAAGATATTATTAAGCTCAGCCAAAATTTCATTTTTCTTGACTCTTTTACATTACTCGCGATCTCGTTGCGCGAAAAGAATTAAGTTAATTTTGCAAATAACATATAAGTTCCTTCATACGCGAATGGTCTCGTGAAAAAAATATTAATTTCTCATTTATAATATTATTATAATTATAATTCTCATAATTTTTGAAATCTACACACAATTAAAAATATTATACTTTTATAAAATTGGAGTTATTAATTTCTTCTAAATAGAATAATATAAATATAAATAAATTTATCTGTTTTGACGAAGAGATCAAAGTTTCTACCATTTTAATTTTACTAAAATATTTGAAAGCGACAAAAACTCATTGTCAGTTTCAAGATTTAGATTTTGTCTAAATAAATATTAAATGAGATTCCGCGATTTAAAATTGAATAATACGAAGAGAAAAAGATAAAGGCGCCTTTACATGGCAGCGTCAAGCGTTGAGCATCGAGTGTTAAGCGTCTGCGCAGAATATTGCCCAGAATTATATTTATTTCGTTTATTTTATTACATAATGAATATGTGTGAGTATGTTATTATTATTAATCAAAAATATATTATAAAATGTTACTACTCTCTGGCAGTGTAAATTAAAATAAAATAAAAATACAAATGCAGCAAGAGATTTTGGATGGTTGAAATATTCAAATAAATAAGACACAAAAAGGGATTCACAAATGACGAAATGACATAGTTTGAAAAACTATTATTAAAAATAGAAAATGATTTAAAGGAGCAGTATGTTATAAACATACAAAAAAAAAATGAAAATTACATCCCTTAATCCTTGATTAGATTCTAATATTCTGCTAGGAGATAGCGTTTTATATATATTTTGTTTAATAATAATATCTATTGTGTATAATGTAAATAAATATCAATTTTCAATATTAGTAATGTATATCAGAACATATAATTTCTTTTATCTCGATCGAATTTATATCATTTATCATGCTGTTAGCAGCAAGAAGCTGGAATCTATCTATTCAGATTACTGCGTAATGATTTCTGTGTAGACGTAGACGTTCAACGCTCGATGCTGCCATGTAAATGTAACCTTAAGGTTGAGGAACTTCAGGAACGTATCAAGTTGCGAAGAACACTCAACTATATATTGAGCTCCGAGATTGCGCAAGCGTGGTCAGACATTACCACAAGTAGTTTGCAGAGTCATGTAGCATTTTATTGTCGAAACGCACACATTTGCATCATATGTAATTGTTGCAACCTTTTAAGTTTAACCCGGAATATTCGCGCAACATTCGTTTGGTATAAATTATTTATTGTATCATCGTTACCATGTTTGATTTGCAATGTTCAGTTGACAGTTTATTCGCAATATATCGCAACGATTGCATCAATATCCATGTATTTAATGCTTTAAAATGACCCGGAATTCTCTCTGAGAGATATCGTATAAAATTAATTTTATATTAGCTAAAAAAGCATAAAAAAATATATCTAATTTTCTCTTCTAACTTTCTTTTACGTGATCAGCTGAGAGAATGAATTAACGAATGAAGAATCAATATTTTATACGAACAGTGATGTCGTATGTTTTGCTATTCAAGAGATGGAGAAGTATATATCCGCTTATCGATGATAATGAAGGTATCAAGAAATTTTTTTCTCTTTCTCTTTCTCTCCGGGACCTGCTAAATGTTTCTTTTTTTTTATTAAATTAAAAACATTCATTGCTTCTCTTCTAAAAACATTCTTTGCTTTTGCAATAACGATTTCCGCACCATATTAATTCAAGCCTCAGTTAGAATGACTCCTTTGGTTGCCCGTACATAGTAATGATGCGAATAATAAATATCACGAATAGCAATTATCTCGCGATGACTGTAGCAAACGCATTTAATATGCTACAATATATCTAACACACCTTGTTTAACTGCGGGTCCCTGATATGGTCGACGCCGCGCAGAAGACCGGCGCAGTGCGAGTCGCCGCTTCCTCGTTGGCCCAGCTGATCGCGCTCCACGCTCGACATGGTTGACGTTTTGCTCTTGTTGCAGTCGGGCCGACTACTGCTTTGGATCCTGCGAACGAATGCCAGATATCTCTGAGAGAGTACGGACGGACGCATGTAACGTAATGCAGTGCCGTCGTTGGTAGGATATAGAACATAAAACGCGATAATGACGTGATGCGTGGCGCGTCGGCGTGATCAAAGGGTAGGGGGAAAATAAAAAGCGCCGCCGTACCTGCTAAAGGTGGCGACTTTTTTTTTAACATATTATTTATTTCTTTTATTATTACGCATTTTTACTTAAATCACGCTGATAATTATCTCGATATTATGAGTTATTTTTAGTTATTTAACTGACAAAAAAATATCTTGTGAATATATATATAATATGTTATATTATATTAAATATAATTATGTTATTTATATATAAAACACATTTTTTATTGTTAAAAAATAAAAAAGGAAAATAGTGTATGCAAATAATATGTGTATGTGTGCATATGTATAAAAATATGTGCGTAATTGCATATTAGTTACAATATAAACATAATTACATTTAATATAATATAACATTATGTATAGGGTGTCCCATAGCACCCTTGACAATGTTCATGAGCAAGTAGAGCGCAGTAAACTGAACAGAAAAGTCTTGTAACATTTTTTTCTATAACGCTTAATAAAGGAGTTATTATTGAGTAAAGTCTGGCCAATCAGCGTCGATCTTTAGCCGTGCGTCTGGTAGTGTGCGCGAGCGCTACGTTGCTACGGCGACGCACACTAACAGACGGGCGGCTCACTGACGTGCGTCCGGCTAAAGATTGGCGCTGATTGACCAGACTTTATTCAATAATAACTCCTTTTATTGAGCGTTATAGAAAAAAATGATACAAGACTTTTCTGTTCAATTTACTGTGCTTTACCTGCTCACGAACGTTGTCAAGGGTGTTTTGGGATACTCTGTATATATAATATTGTATATAACATAATTATACAATTTAATTTATATTTAATATAAATAGCAAAGTTATATTTTTATAATAATATTTTGAAAAATTTTTAGATTCGTGTCTGAAAGGTATTATTTAATTATCGATTGATTATGTTATAAACAGTGATGATTGCGTTAAGCGCCTACAAAATACGTGCCTGTAATGAGGAACGATTCGGCGCACGCGCGTTTATCGCGCGATTGCGCGTGTTGTGCATCTTTCGAGACTGACGAATGTCATATTTAATCAATGATGAAAAATGCAATTAATCGCAAAACTCAATTTTCTACAATTGTAGAAAATCATACATTGGAACAAAGTTTAACAGAATATATCAAATCACATTTTTGTTTTCTCGCCTTAGCTAGATCAAAGTTTAAAGTTTAATCGAATTAATTCATGACTGTGCATTACTATTCAAATTAGTTGCAGAATTATTGAAACATTATGTCATACATACATATGCGTACATACATAATATACAGGGTGTCCTAGACCACTCGTACACCCCTTTTCTTTCAAAAGCATTTTAGAGAAAACCGTTTTGAACAAAAATTATATGGTTTTGAGGGGACAAATCAATTGGTGCAAAAAAAAGCAAATAATTGTTTTAAAAAAATACATTGTAAATAATTTTCTTAAAAACAATTATTTTTTATACTAATTGATTTGTCTCATTATTCTGTACATAAAAGTATTACGGTAAGATTATCGAAAACCAAATATTTTACAAGATATTTAATTTTTTATATCAAAATATGTCAGATTAAAATACAAAATAATTCAAAAAGTGCTTAATGAAAAAATCCTTTATTATAGTGTTTTGGAAAGCTCTCGACATAAGTTATAAGAATATGTAATAAAAAATAGGGGATTTCATTTAAGAAATTAAAGGTGTCCTTGACTTGACCTTAACGATGCCATCCAAGGTCAAACCAATGACACCATCTTATGTTCCCCTCAAAACTATACAATTTTTGTTGAAAACGTTTTTCTCTAAAATGCTTAGTTTTCGAAAGAAAAGGGGTGTACGTGTGATCTAGGACACCCTGTATATGTATATATTTTTGTAATTATAAAAAATGTAATAAGAAAACTGAGAAAAAATAAAATGATTAAAAAATATACAGGAAAAATTAGAAAATATTGGGAAAATCAAAAAATATGGAATTTCCCGAAATATATGAGATAAATAAAAGAGTGTGTAGAAACTAATTATATTAATTATAAGCGTAGTTAATAAGCAATGGTTTTCAATGATATTATATCTATGACGAATTCATCATAAATTACTATAGATCCCCATAAATTAATATAAAGAGATATTTATCCATATTAAATATATATATATAATATGAGTCTATATATTTATTTATTTATTTATTTATTTATTTATTTATAAATCAATTAAAATCTGTTTGATATTTTATAATGACGAAAGCAATATATTCTCTCATATACCTTGATATGAATTGCTTATAATATTTCCAAAATTAATAAGTAATTAATAAATAAGTGTTTACCCGTGTACACCGTAAAAACAGCTATATAAATAATTCTGCTTATAAGAAAATATATTACATAATAAAAGCAAAAGTTTTTCTTCATTCATATATAAAATTCATATGCAAAAATTAATTCATAATTTGCTGACTTAAGCGACATTTGAATACGGAACATTTACGCTAATATCAAGTTTGCAGATGAGTCAAATTGTACGGCTCGCGGTTAACGAAAAAAATATTACCTTTGAAATGAGCGAAATTCGATGAAAAAGAGAATGACGCAAGTATTTCACGTAGAAAAGGACATACTCTGTTTCGTGCCCCTTGCGTTCTCTCTCGCTCGCACGTAGCATGACGAAAGAGAGCGCTGTGCTATGTGCGAGCGAGAGAGAACGCAAGGGGCACGAAACAGAATATGTCCTTTTCTACGTGTATCTTTACCCTCACTCCTTAAATAAAGACAAACGCTCGTTCTAGATATACTATGTCCATGCTTTTACCTCATGCTGTTGCACAGGTGACGCTGATGACGTGAGATCTCAGACTCACGTCCACGATCCCGGATGACGTGACGCAGACTATCCGATCTGCGGCCTTGAAAGCCCATCAAATCGCAGCCGAATATATTATGCTAATATATTATGTGTACATAATTCTAAATGACGCAATTCTCTTCAAGTCGTTCGAAAATTAGTTACTGAGTTATTGGAACTGATTATTGATTAAGATTGTGTAATTTAGAGAGAGAGAGAGAGAGAGCGTTAAAAAAATATTTGTCATTTCTTATGCTGAAAGTTTTATTTGTATAACTTATCAATAATCAATAATAATCAAGATGTTGTTTACATCAAGATTGTGTATGCCATATTACAACACGTGCCAATATTTGTTTTTACAAAGGACTTTGTACTTTCTTTTATTGACACGTGTGTTAAAATCGTATATTTATGATCAGGAAAATAAATCCATTGCTGTCTTTTTTTTTATATAAAAGCATTTGTAATTCTGTATAGCCATTACAAAAACTGGTAAACTCAAAAAATTGCGTTCGGTCGGTAAAAACATGACGGTCTAGGGATCCCCCCTTAAATCGGATCAAAAGAAATGTCATCGATTAAAGCAGTAACCATAAAATTTCACCGAACATCAGCGAATATTTGACCTTTAATGAAAACATTCATATTATGTCCTACTGATTATTACAAAATTTCACTTAAAAATATGTAATAATAATAAATATTTGCAAAATGTAGTTTCTAAAGTTTTCTAATTTTTTTTTTTTCTTTTTTTAAATTTCCACACACACGTGTATAGAATAAACGTATAACTAGTATTTAAATCTAGAATTATATATATATTTCATATTTTTACTCTTAAGACGTGATGAAAAATAAACAAAATTTTTGATCAAAATCAGATATTTTTTGAATAAAATATATATCGCTAAATTTATCTTATAAGACGTATTTTAAATCATTATTAATTAAAACGGCCGCTATCATAATTGATTCTTTCATTGAGATTTCACTGATTTGTAGTATATACTTATAACTGAAATCATCAGTGACTATTCGCTGTTTTTCAGTGATAATAATATATTAATTTTATTTAAGAGAATACGTAATAAAAAGAGATACAAACGAGAAGAAATCCGTGTCGATTTTGCTCCTGTTTTCAACCTCAATTTTCTTACGTTTATAGATTTTAGAGAATTTCGATAAATTTAATTTCTGTCAAAATTAAACTCTTATACTTCGTTTCAAATAAATAGTAAATGCGAACAGTTTCTCACTTAGAGATTTAAAAAATGAATTTTTGACAAAAATATACGTTAAATAGTTTCAAAAGAAAATGATGTAACAGCTTAAAGTGTCAATGATGTTAAATTAAAAATTGAGATCGCGGAAGTAAAAGAAACGTTTCGACTCGGGAAGACTTACATCCTGCCGTTTTGATGGCCGTTTTGGTGATTATCTTTCGAGTTCCCGTTGCCCATCGTTGACGAATCGACCGAGACACTTAAGCGACTAATTCGATAAATTCACGTGGCAATCTATCTCGATCTCGCGTATCGATAACGAACAATTCATCACTTCCCTATGTTAATCAGCCGCGCGAAGATAACGTCGTATTTTTCGTTATATCAGAAGTAAATAAGACTTTTCTAAAGGAAACACCCAAGCCATCAGCTTCTCTCGTCGGTGAAATCGAAGTGTTCCAAATCTCGCGAGCGGATGGCGACTGCGAATCGCCAAGAGAATGCAGTGCTCGCTCGTTTCGATACACAGCCTTCGCTCTAATTAGTTAGGCTCCCTGTAATTCGGTCACGAGAGAAAATCGTACATCCGGCGAGACGAATGGCACGTTTCCGATATGTAGAAAAAATTTCTTTTAACGCGATCACCCGTTAAACTAAGGCACTTCGATATCGCCCCCGGCGATGTTTGCGTTAATCGACCGAGATCGTTGCCGTAAGGATATTTTGTTATTCGCGTACTTACGCGCGTGCGAAGTGTCCTGTGTCGTGCGCAGAGAAAGATGACCTCGCGCTGCTGGAAAAAAAAAAAGAAACAAAGTCAGTTTTGCGAAAACAAAAAATTAATTTACATTTACGCTCGTGATATTTCACCTGAGGAGGTAGTTCCTCGCCCGGGATCTCTCCCAGATCGCAGCAAGTAAGCAGTTTTTGACAGGCATTCATCGGCATTGACACGTTACGTATTCTGAATATTGTTATTTAATCGCTTCTTGTGACAAACGAATAGCAATATCATGGCGTAAAAAGAAAGAAACCTTATAGATGATTGACGTTTAATGTCCCATGTGACATGAGGATTTTTCTACGCAAATTTCAATATGGATAAAAACATCAGAAGCCGAAGTTTCCTCGCTGTGAAAGAAAGATTGAAATTTGTAACGATAACCTAACCTAACGATATTTTATTTGTTATGCAAATTTCGCATAATCAATTAGCTATTCCGGAGAATATATGACCCTGACAAATTTCTGTGCCAATCGAAACTTCTTCTTTGATCCGAAAAATTTTTCTTCTTCGAAGTACTGTGTGCATTGATAATTTCATATGCAAACTATTTCTATAGATGAATTATTTCTATCTTAATCCTATTTCTTCTATTATTTCTTCTGTTTAAAAATATAATTAATTTTTAATGAAAAATATATATCGCATTTGATTCTTTATTCTCTATTAGAATTAAGATTAATAATTTGTAAAATTATTTATTTGTTTTAAGGATTTTAAATCCTTGTGTGTTCGTGAAAAGAAACTTGCACCTTCATTGCGAAAATTTTCTCTCTACTACTTCTTCAATTATTTTTTAACGGCAAAGTGAACACATAACAAAGTGAAAGTCATAATATATTATATATTATGATGTGCGATGTAGATTTCTAGAAACAGAGAGCGAAATAATAATGTTTACGGTTCCCTTCGTGTGCAAAATCGTTTGCCTTCAAATTATAATTTATGCAAATTTAAAAAAAAAATAAAAATGTAGAATAATAAAATGCACATTGTTCAAATATAGAAATTGGCTTCTCTTATATACAATTTTTGCTTTCACATCTCGTTCCTATTATAAATAAATAGAAAAAATTTTACTGTATATTATTTACACTTGACAATATCGTATATATTTATATAGCAAAGCTACATTCAAATGCATCATCAAATATTATATTCATGTACACAGGACTCCATACAGCACAGAACGTTGTAACAACATTGCAGCAATATTGCAACATTGCAGCAACATTGCGGCAATGTTGCAAATGTTGCTGCAATGTTCTGTGCTGTATGGGGACTTCTACATATTTGAATATTAATATTAATCAATATAATACTTTATATATATATATATATAAAATGATACATTTATATATATAAAAAAAAACCTTTAGAATTATATACCAAAAATTTTAAGTTTTAAGAGCTCTGATCTGGCCAGCTCGAGTTTACTTATAGCGTTTTCGAATATAGCAGGTTTAATCGCTCTCAAAACGATTAATGATTGTATCGTCTCTGCCAATAAAAGGTTTGAATTCATAGTAAAATATAGTAATTAATTGAACCGGGTTGAGTTTTAACCCGTTCATTCGAAAACGCTATTAGAGATAAGAGCTTCAAACAACGCGGGAAATATTTCTAACAGGAAACTATGGGCGCGTTCCACTTAACGACCGCAACGCTCGCGAGCATTATCTGTCTTTGTTTAACTTTCGATGAACAACAAAGATGAAATGATACCGTGAGCGTGTGGTCGTTAAGTGGAACGAGCCCTATGGCTGCGGCCGAGAAAACGCTAGAGATGGTTCGAAGCATTGCATTAACCAATCAGAATAAATAAATCTCTACTCTTTTTGTCCTGATTAGTCAATCAAACGCTTCGAAGCATTTCTAGTGTTTTCCCGACCGCACCCACAGTATACGTAACATATACTATAATATCGGGTGCACCCGGGTGAGGAATCGGAACACAGCATAGCATATGAGAGGAATGCGGGGAGCACACACTTTTGCATAAGCGCATAATCATAAGCATAAGGAAATTGATTGGTCAGTTTCGTTATGCATAAGAAAATGGACCAATCAATTTTCTTATGTTTGTGATTATGCGTTATGTAAAAATGTGTGCTCACCGTTGAAGAGTACGTTATCGCATATATACTGGGTGGCCCATTTTAATCCATCCAGTCGAATATTTCAAAAACCAAGCCCGGAAGAGAAAAATGTTTCAAACAAAAATTGTGTGGCTTCAAGGGGGCCATAAGATGGTGACAATGATTTGACCTTGGAAAATCATTTGAAGGTCATGTGAAGGTCAACTTTAAAATCTTAAATGGAAACATCCATTTTTTATTTAGTATTCTTGTAGCTGACATCGAGAGCTTTCCAAAACACTGTAATAAAGTATTTTTTCATTAAGTACTTTTTGAGTTATTTTATATTTTAATCTGACATATTTTGATATAAAAAATAAAATATTTCGTAAAATATTCAGTTTTCGATAATTTTACCGTAATATTTCTATGTACAGAATAATAAGACAAATTAATTAGTGCCAAAAAAAACAAATAATTGTTTAAAAAAATACATTGTAAATAATTTTCTTAAAAACAATTTTTTTTTTATACTGATTGATTTGTCTCATTATTCTGTACATAGAAGTATTACGGTAAGATTATCAAAAACTAAATATTTTACGAGATATTTAATTTTTTATATCAAAATATGTCAAATTAAAATATAAAATAACTCAAAAAGTACTTAATAAAAAAATACTTTATTATAGTGTTTTGGAAAGCTCTCGATATCAGCTACAAGAATACTAAATAAAAAGTGGGGGTTTCTATTTAAGATTTTAAAGTTGACCTTCACATGATCTTCAAATGATTTTCCAAGGTCAAATCATTGTCACCATCTTATGGCCCCCTTGAAGCCATACAACTTTTGTTTAAAACATTTTTCTCTTCCGGGCTTGGTTTTTGAGATATTTGACTGGATGGATTAAAATGGGCCACCCAATATATATATAGAGGGCGCAAGCTTAGAACATATATAAATGGAAGGGGAATGCCTTTGTTTCCCGATAGAAGAACATGTCGGAAGGAAGGGAGAAAGAAAATCATAGTTGTCTCTCTCTTGTGAACGTCGAAGCGTTTGATTGACCAATCAGGGCAAAGAGAGTAAAGATTTCTTTATTCTAATTGGTTAATGCGATGTTTCGAAGCTTCTCTAGTGTCTTCTCGACCGCAACCTATGTCTATGGTGTAACCTTACTGTTTGCAGGCCATACGCCATGCGTTTTTCGTGCAACATGGCGACCGGCAAAGGCTTGATTGTGATTTTCCTTCCGAAAACTATCAACTTTATTGGTAATAATAAGCTAAAAAAATTCTCATGTAACGTTCTACAGCAAGGCAACACATATCGGCGACACCTGATGACCGTTGCGTCGACTGTCGGCTGTCCGAATCGCAACAAAACAGAAAAAAGTAAAGTATATACCTTCGATATTACGAATTTTTGGATTACATCATTGTCGGATGGAATTACGTTAGGCTTATATCTTCGTCAGTTTGCCGACGACTTTTTCGCATCAGTATTTCAATCGCTTGTACTTATATCCTTTATTTCTGCTATCGTTTGATACATGCGGTACATACGCCGATTTTCTAACACGTTAACATAACCTATAATTTCGAGCTTTATATATATATATATATTATATAGAATAGACGAATAGAGGATACTGTTCCAGAAAAATCTGACAGCTGAGATATCTTCTCTCAAAATGTCACTACATAATCAGCTGATTTACAATGGAACTGTATATCTCTAGATATTCGAACAATTCAAATCTATGATTTAATCTAGGACAAGATTTTTAGATGTTTGATGATATTGAATATTATTTTTTCTAATTTCTATTTTAGATATTCTAGGAAGGATAGTGCAGTCACATAGAGCCATACATTTAACAAATAGATTGTTAAGACGCAACTATTATGAGATTCTGGGTGTCTCTAAGAATGCCTCAGCCAAAGACATAAAAAAGGCATATTATCAATTAGCTAAAAAATATCATCCTGATACAAATAAAAGAGATCCGGATGCTAGTAAAAAGTTCCAGGAGGTTTCCGAGGCTTATGAAGTATTGAGTGATGATACTAAGAGGAAGGAATTTGATACATGGGGTGCAACCTCTGAGCAAATGGGGATGGGAATGGGTAATCAGGGAACTAAAAATTACAATCAACACTGGCAGTATAGATCATCTGTTAACGCGGAGGAATTGTTTAGAAAAATATTTGGCGATGCTGGATTTCAAAGTGGAGCCTTTAATGATTTTGAAGATTTTACAGAGACAACGTACGGTTTTGGAGCAGCTCAAGAGGTACACAAATATCTGTGTTGTAGTTATTTTCTAATTAATGCAGCATAAATCTAATATTTTTCTTATACAGGTGATAATGAATTTAACATTTTCCCAAGCTGCCAGAGGTGTGAATAAAGATATCGAGGTAAATGTAATAGACGCTTGTCCGAAATGTCGTGGCTCACGTTGCGAGCTCGGGACGAAACCGGCAAAATGTCATTACTGCAATGGTACAGGAATGGAAACAATAAGCACTGGCCCTTTTGTAATGAGCTCGACTTGTCGATATTGTCAAGGCACAAGAATACACATCAAATTCCCTTGCACAGTGTGTCACACGAAAGGACAAACGGTATGAATACTTCTTGTTCAGTCATTATTATAAGAATCATTCCATTTTCTTATTTACCATCATGTGTTTTAATCGCGCTGTATTTTTATAGGTACAACGTAAGAAAGTGACGGTACCGGTTCCCGCCGGAGTGGAAGACGGTCAAACGATTCGTATGCCGATCGGCAACAAAGAGATATTTGTGACATTCCGTGTGGAGAAGTCCCGATATTTTCGTCGCGATGGCCCCGATGTGCACACCGAAGCTGAAATCTCGCTGGCGCAAGCGGTATTAGGCGGTACGATACGAGTGGAGGGCGTATACGAGGATCAGACTATCCAAATAACGCCAGGCACATCGTCCCATACGCGAATCCGTTTGAGTGGCAAAGGGTTAAAGAAGGTTGCCGGAGTTGGTTACGGCGATCATTACGTGACCATTAAAGTCATAGTGCCTAAAAAATTGACTGATAAGCAGCGAGCGTTATTACAAGCGTACGCCGAACTTGAAACTGATACCCCCGGCAATATATATGGTATAACATATAAAACAGACGGTAAGGACAAACAATGAAAAAAAACTAAATCGTCATTTAGAATATATTCGTGATATATATCTTTGACATCCTTACCACATCTGACATTATAATAATTCATCTCGATTACGATATATATACTTGCGAGTCGCTTGAGTTTTCCCCGATTGTACCTGCTACTATTAATTAAATAAAACATTAAAATGCATTTCATTGGTATTTGTCAAAATGAAACAAACGAGTTCTCCTCTCACATGAAAATTTTTGTAATAACAATAAAAGTTAGAATAACGAAGATTGATTCATTTATGAAATACATGTATTACTTTGAGTCTCTTTCATTAGTAGCTTCAATGTTTTTTCTAGGCACAGCAGGTCCAAAGGTGCAAACTCAAGCGAGACAAGATATCCAAAACAATCTAACTAATCAAAACGATGGTCTACTTGGAAAAATTAAAAAAGCTATATTTGGATAGGAGTAAGTAGTAAGTAAAAAGTAAATTATTGAAAAGAGCATAACTTATTTCTGCAATTCATTTATCGTTTAAATGCATAATACTTTTTAATTAATAGATCAAAACTATTTTGATAATCTAAAATATTTTTTCCTTTTATAAGTGAAATTGTAGATATTTTTATTAATACAATTTCCTAATTCTATGCCCAGATTAACCAAAGTATATTTAAGCTGTAAATTCTTTCTTATTTTATGGCACAAAAGTTTCATGATAAAATTATTTATCACGATTTTCAAATCACTATTATGGAATTCTCCCCATTACAATCAACTAAGTTTCTGTGATAGATCTTGGACATCCTATAGTAAACATACTGACACGAAAGAATATAAATATATTGTTACAATTTATTGTTTATCCACAGGTACAAAAGAGAGTTACTCAGGTCCGCTACACTTGGTGGAGTCTATACGAATAGCATTGGGAAATATGCCTAATCAGAAAAAACAGTTTTTGTCATCTGAGCCCGAACATCCGGGAGATAAACACTACAATAAGCCCGTGCATACCAAAGACACATCGGATGCTGGCAGCAAAAATGACACTAATGCTGCTGAAATGCAACGGCAAAAAATGTCTTAGATGTAATCGCGTAACATCTAAGTCTATAGAGATCTAGAAAATGCTGTTCATCGCTAATAAATATAAAAATATTACATACATGCTATTGGATATATTAATATTATATACAATATTAATATTATCATTACAAATGGGAGTCGTAGAGGGCATATATTGCAGTCGTGTACACTTTTAATCAAGTTAAATAAAAGCATGATGTGAATAAAATTCTTACGAGCGTGAATAAGTGAGGGCAACCTGATATCGCTTAGATATCCTAGCTGTACAGTTATATCATAGCACACAAGTTTGTCTTTATTTGTTAAATCTTATTTAAATAAAGTGTACATGGAGATACAAGTATACAAATCTATCCATTTTAATCGTGTGACAATGTATATTTGTAAAATAAGAAATTCACACATTTACAACACCATTTACATCCTTTTGCATATACTTGAAACTGCATGTATTCTTTCATATTTGGTTTCTTTTTCTTATTTAGAAATTTTTATCTATATGGATATAAATTGTACAAAAAATTATTTTGACAATTGAATCGATATGTTTGATGACGAAACGCATTTGCGAAGTAAAAAATTAATTGTTCTATACTTTTTTCGCGTAGTTTAATTACTGATAGCTCGATAGTTCATTATCGAACGCATTAAAACATATGACATGGACTATTTAATAAATAAATTCTATGAGAATTTAAGCTTCGATCAACAAACCATATTTCAGTCCGATGTTTGTGAGACTCTGCGTCGCTGATACTCGTAACACAGCTACCACTATCGCCGCAATAGTGACAGCACCTTCTAAATACAGACCATATAATATCCGTACGTGACCGACAATGGTGGAAAGACCGCCCGCCGCGGTGAAGTCCAACGGAAATAATACACTCGCTGCAATCGGCCTTGATCGCGCTATACCAAAACACAGTATTCCCAAAATGTAGTAAGCAACTACAATAGAAATAAAGGTGTTTTATTTTAATTATTATATTTACCTTAATATTGTCCAAATAATTTTTATATTTTGATCTATCAAATTCTGTAATTTCTGTACAAATTTTCGTGTAACAATAATTAATATATGCAGTCGAAATAATTATTTACCTGAACAGACGAACGGTAGAACTTTGACCCATTTTGGCATCGGCATCGTGGAATAGCTGGATTCCACGTTGTTAAGTCGCAAACCTCGTCTGGTAAATGCGAATCTTTGTAGACGAACTGCCACCATCACGCCAAAATTTAGTATAAGAAGAAAATGCGCGGGAATGCCAATAACGGCGAAAATTACTCCTATCGTGCGACCTGTATTAGTTCGTGGAACAGGCGCTCCGAAGCCTGTAAAATTCAAGAACATAGCAGGAATAAATTGAGAAGATACGAGATAATTTGTAGAATATAAAAAAAGATTGAGACGTGTACTCTTATATTTATATATAGAGTCAATTTTTCACGCTAGTTATTTAAGAATTAATTTCTATATATAATTAACATGCCTAGAGTAGTGATCAGCGATATAGCGAACAGCACGCATCCAGGAAATGTCCACAACTGTCCGCTATTGCCGCCTTCGCCGTAACCGGAATTAACAGCGACCAGGAGAAGTTCCTCGTGTTTGACTACATACTGACGAACTTTGTCGCTCCATAACGGTTCCACGTCCTGATCCCGTTCTGTACGCAATTGTCGCAACTCTGTCGCCAGCCCAATCGCCAGATCTTTCTGCATGTTCTTCAGCGACACGACCTGCTCGCGTTCACGTGGTCCTTCCGCGGCACAAAACGCTGCCGCGCCTGCTACCGTCCATATAACGAGTAGCCATAAAAGACCTGCGACGAATTATGTTAAAAATTGCTAACTACCATGTTAAAATTATAAAACTCGAATCAACTGGACGTACCAAATTGCGAGAACGATAATCGTCCCAAAAATTTTAAATAGTTCCAGAATCTCGATGAATCGGAAGAGGAATTCCCGTTATCTTCTTCGATATTTCTGAGAGATGGTAATACTCTCAATCGTAGCGGTAATCCTTCTATAGTCTGAATAGCCACGGATTTTGTCCAATTCGTTGGTATTATACCGTTTTTCAAGCGAGGCGAGATATCCGTGGATATCGTAGTTGGTGTATCTGTAATATCTATTTTTAATTTATTATTTAATTTATTATTTATATGTATATGCGGTAAAAAAGGAAACAAAATTTATAAGGTACATATACACATGTGAGGCAATCTTTCATGTATATGTGTATAAACATATTGTCTCCGAGTGTTCTTTTTTTTTTATAAGTTAAAAGTTCGGGATATATTGAAAAATGATTGTGCCAAAGAGTATGTCAACTCAATTTGTCTTTAGATTCTCGATGAAAGTTACATTAGTAATCGATTGTGTATATTTGAAACTTGGTACCCTACACATGTCCCCCCCTCTTATTAATGTTATACCGCGTTTCCTCTATATGAAATACTATTACGTGATAGACTTTTTTTCAATGCCTTTTTTAAACGCGCGCGCATCATTATAAGATATTAATTATTGATCATCCAAAAATATATTTTGCAAGCCTGTTTGCAATATATCTTCAACTTTTCTTGCATTATTATAAATTTTTTTTCAATATTATTTTTTCAGTGTTTTATTTATATCATATATATAAATTAAAATTTGACTTGTAATAGTTCGAATAACATCTACCGACGCCGCAGATGACATCGTCGTCGTCGTCCCTCTCGTCATCCTTTGCATGGTGTTCCATCATCTTCACACGAAATTCGGTGATACTACGACGTGCAGCAGCATCCTTGAAGAGAATAGATGCATTCTTGACCCGCGGATAAACCAAATTTCTGCAGAGGCGACGATGCTGTTTTCTGGTGCGGGAGATGAGAGAGAGCCGCGGGTCCTCGGCATGTCGTTTGCGCGGTACGGCCACGACGGATGGCGGACTGCGTGGTAACGTCGCTATGTCCGGCACGTCACTGATGGGCGTCGCGACGCTCCCAACGGCCGGTGGTCGTGGAAAAAGTGGCACATGCATCGGTTAAGGTCAAGATTGTGACCGCGCTCTACAATCTAATCATGGTCTTCTGCAATCGATTATATAATCTTCTATATTTTACGCGTCATGCTTCTTTCTCATTTTCTTAGTTCTTTCTTCGGAGATTCTTAGGAGATTCGTCTCAACTGATGGTCAACGATGATGTCTCCGCATGCTTGTTGAATCGATTCATCTCGCAAAGCGTTCCTTAGACGCGCTTCTTCAGTATTCCCAAGGAATTGTATAGCTATAGAGACTTCGATTCTAATAAATTTCGATCCATCAACACGATTGCAATTTTAATTTATCTATTTTTTACAGGGCTTTTTTGTTGTTTATTCATGTAAGAGCATGTACATAAGAGTTCGATCGATGATGGAGAGTTCTATATGGAAACAATGCTTTATGTTTTATTAATAATAATACTGTATGCTGTTGAATATACATTATATGAATTATGATGATAATAAATTATGTATACAACACGTGCCTTCATATCTTTCACTTAGCTATAACTTGCCAGCTAAATATAAACATTCTCAAGTAGATATAATTCGATAAATATATTTATCTGACCTTATGACCAAGCATTGATAATATAATATTTCAAAACTTCGTCAAAAATTATTAATAAAAAAAAACAAAGATAGGGAAAGAGAGAAGCAAAATTACAAACACGCCGACGATTCAACACCTCGAGGAGTCGAGGAACTACTGGTTTTGTGGAACGAAATTTTCATGCATTCGGCACGTTTCACTACCGCATAACCGGAAGAGAGTACTGGTATATGTATACAATACTCTTCTGTATATGTGAATCGCGCTGAAATTAGAATTTAGAATACGCTCTTAGAATCAATGACGACGACTCTTAAATAATCCATAGTATTTTGTCTATAACTAATTGCATACGTTTCCCATTTTCGATTAGACGTGCTCGTACGATGAATCCGACGTGTAGTGCACTCATTCGACTATAGTCAATCAGGGCACATGGCTGTAATTTTTTTATTTCGTCATGCAATACCTCGATTTCCAGTCGACTTCTGTAATACGCAACAAGCAACGGTATTAATAATGTAATAATTCGTAACTTTAATTGTTATATTTTACATTATATTGTTATTCCTAACATTAATTGTGTCATATTTGTGTCACATTGTATACTTGTCTCACAGTTTTTCCTCCTTATATGCAATTTTCATCGTTTATAAATATGTAAAATATGTAAATTATGTTCTCCGCGTTCTCTCTACGCAAAGTAATGTATTTTTCCGATACGCGCTCATTATTGAATTATCGATCATATGACCTTGTTTCCTTGCGTACATTGTCCTCGCGTGTGCAGTGCTTTAATATTCCGTAGATTTTGTATACGCGATGACTTATAGGTACAATACTTTGACATTTTATAATATATATATAGACTATAGACAAACGAAAAATATAAGACACATATTAAAAACTAAAAAGATACAATAAATGAGAGAGAAAGAAAATTATATAAATCTCTGTTAAAATGTAAAAATCAAATTAAAAAATTCGTCATTAAGATTTATCTCAGATTATTAATGGAGATAATTCTAAAAGTTACATGTCATTAGCGGCCTTCTCTTCCTTTGCCCGCAATCATGACTCCTCGGCTGCGCATCTTCGCGGTTTGCCAACAGCGTTTGCGCGACATCGATCTGCGATATTTCGCGGTGTCGCCCCTCAGTGAACGTCACCCCGTGCCAGTTTGACACGGCGGATGTTCCTCGGAGGATCCGCCGTTTGCGCTTATAATATGGAACATTCTTCTACTGTTCTCGATCGACGACGAGATCGAGGAATTCTTGAGGTGCGTGAGTTTAGAACCCGAACAATCATTCGTTATTGATTTGTCAATTAACAGCTTTACTTGCATGTGTCAAACGTATCGTGTCTTAAAATCATTCCTAAACACTTCTCCACATTGCTAAAAATATAACAGCAATTGAAGATTAAATAATATAGATAATACGGAATATATAATTTACATTTTATCCTATAGATATTTTTATCATATAAAACATATTAAGAAAGTAAGAGTGTCAAGTATATTTATCTGCATAAAATAATGTGCCATAAAAAAGAAGCAAAATGAAAAAGTGATAGCAAAAAATATAGAGAAGTTGCCACAATTGTAATAAACTTATAATTGCAGTATGTTGCATCAAAGGCAAAGCTCAGCGACATAAAATGTATAGAAAACATAAATATTAAAAATATATATTTACAATATAGATGCAAATATCAATATAATATTATGTAATTTTAGATACAATATAATATTATCATGATATTAAATAAAAATTCAAGTATTTTTTGCCATAATTTTTATCTTTTGTGGAAATAGTTTTATTTAAAAAAAAAAAGCAAGATTTATTTTTTTATTTTATTAATATATTCTCTAATAATGTTCGCGAAAAAAATCTAGCAGTCGATACTAAAAAGGATACATTATATTGTAGCGTTTTCTTTGCAAGATTACTGTCCTAGATATTATACTCTTGACATGACACATATAATTTCTTGATTTTGTAAAAATTCCTAGATGCAAAAACTACATTTAAATGAAATTAATTAAATTCTAAATCTATCTTCAGACAAGAAAGCGATGCGTAGCCTTGCTCGCAGGCTATTAGTATGGCCGGCATTCGTATTGTCTCTCCTGGTGGCCGGTCGTTTGCTGTTCGGCCGCGATTTTCGATTGCCGACAACGACAATCGTTTTTCATGATGACGATAGCATTTCGATACCGAGCGGCGGCCATACGAATTCGCAGCAAGATTCTGGTCCGCCGGGACCGCCCGCTTATGCGGCAGGCATGTACATGACAGGTCGGCAACCTCATAACGGAAGTGCTTGCAAGTGGTACCACGGTCTACCGGATGTCCTTTCTTATCCACCGTCCAAGCTCACTTGGAGCCCCGAAATCGGCGAGAAGAGCCCTTACAGGTACAAAACCGCACAAAAGATTGTTAATATTTTTATTTTGCTAGAAAATATAATGGTATCGAAAACGGAGCACGGAGAAAAAAAAGAGTTTGCTCGCACGGCAAATTTATGCTGTCGTATGGCAAAGTTCATCAATTATCGTATTAACAAAAAAATTGTTAATATTCTTATTTAAAATATATCGAATAATTTGTTACGAGATAATAAAAAGTTTGATTCGTTTTCGCGTTGAATATAATAAACGATGGATGATGGTTTTGCTGTAATGGCGAAATTCTTTTTCTCCGTGTGCAGAGTCCTACCATTCGTATTGCGCGGCGCCATCGAAGCGACAGATGGGTTGCCCCAGGTCACGCTGTCTACACATGCCACTGCCGATCAGGTTTACGGGATCGTGGAGTTAGCCAGACGATGGGAGGGACCGCTCAGCCTGGCGGTGTTCGCACCAGGCCTCGACGCCGGCCTCGCTGTCGCTCAGCTTGATCGGGCCTGTCGGTGCGAGCCTGCCATGTACAAGGTCTCCCTTAACTTCTATGTCACGAACCTCGTCTGTGATGCAACACTTGTCGACCCTCAAAGTTTTTATACTTTTGTCGATATATCCGGGAGTCCGTAAATGCTGCTTCTAGAATATCCTATATAAAAAAGATACTTTACTTTATATTATCACGTACATGCAAGCAATTTTTTATAGATATATCTTTCGTTACTTTTCATGAAAATTATTTCATCAGTTTGCTTATGTAAATATAATTTGATATATAATTTGATATCGCAGACAGAGTTTAGTTTTTTTTTACGGTTGAAATAATTTTCTAGACACACAACATGGAATCGTTCATATGGCATACATTAGTTAATGAAGCGGAATCAATACGTCTACTATAAAAACATGATAAACGCGGATTCCGTTATATCAATATGCACACTTGCGATTAGCACAATTGTTTTAATCTATATAGAATGTCAACAGTTTTAATTAAGATTCTATATTAAGAATATTTAACTCTGCATGCAATTCATAAATGAAAGTTATAGAAAAGTGCCGAACTGCTATAATTGCTTGTATTATAGGTCTTATGCAACAGCTAAACTACACAAAAATCTTACAGACTAACAAACTAACATTTAACATAATGTAAATAATACAAAAGAAATCCAAAACTGATAAAATATTAGACTAGATATATATTAATTTATCAAAATATGAGATTTCTTATTTAAGATATAAATCTCGATAAGAATCAAATTCATATCTTAAATAAATAATATATATATCTTGAAAATAATCTAAAATTTAAAATCTATATTTCGAGTAAAAATCCAAATCATTACGAGCTGTTCACTTACCATAGCAACTGCTGTAACGATGTTAATAAAAAGATAAGATATAATACATATTGCGATCGATTATGGATGCAATTTTCTCTTGTTTTTTACAGTCACCTGTCCCTCTTAGGACACATAGTATTATCTACTTATGCTTTCTCCTTGCTCTATCGTTCTGTCTTCATATATTCTTTAGTATAGAATTCACAGCTTATTGAAAGGATCCGACAATCGCAGGTTTCCGTCCACCTGATGTTTCCGGCGGGTCGACCGCCCGCTTTGAGCGCGATCAGTCGTACTCGAGGCGATTGCGCCGCCTCTGATCTTCAGTGGCGACAGGCTGATACTGAAAGGCGAAAGATGAGCATGATGTATCCGATCAATGTCGCCCGGAATGTAGCGAGAACGGCGGCGAACACGTCCCGCGTGCTGGTGTCGGACATTGAGCTGCTGCCAAGCGCGCGGCTGGCTTCCGGTTTCATGGACATGGTACATCAAAGGTCGCCCAAGGTTGGCGTGATCTTCGTCGTACCCGTCTTCGAGATAGAGTCCAACGAACCGCCGCCAGCGACGAAGCGCGAACTCCTCGCTGCCTGCCGAGCCGGTTTAGCGGTATATTTTCATAGGTAGATTTACACGGAGATTTAAGTAACATCGGGAATTCTAAATTTAAAAATACTGATATACCTATTTTCGAGTAAGATTTTTCAAAATGAAGCATCTGTGTCGAAACTAATGTACGTTCAAATAAGATGCCGATAACGACAAGATGG
This sequence comes from Polyergus mexicanus, assembly GCF_030449975.1. Taxonomy (NCBI): domain Eukaryota; kingdom Metazoa; phylum Arthropoda; class Insecta; order Hymenoptera; family Formicidae; genus Polyergus; species Polyergus mexicanus. The sequence continues at coordinate 6,343,730 of NW_027223322.1, read as the reverse complement.
ATCCGTCCTAGATTCCTCTGTCCGCACTGCCAGCGATTTCCCGGACTGGCCAGGTGGATGATCAGGCCGGATCCAGGCAGGGTTCGACCGCTCATCATCACCAAAAGGGAATATCCGCATCACAGGTGGGAGCCAGTTTTCATCGGCACGCGCGAGGATCCGCTCTATACGGAAGAGATGTCCTGGGAAGGAAAACAGGATAAAATGGCCCAGGTATCTTATTTAAATACAGACTCTCTTCCAGATACGGTAAATATTTAAAAAATTTGCGAATAATTATATATTATATATCTGAAAAAATACATAAATTTATATATAAAATTTATATACAAATAAATACAATATATATAAATTATTATTATTATTATTAATTATACATATATAATAATTATATATATATACAAGGTGTCCCAAAACATCTTTGACAACGCTCGTGAACAGATAGAGCACAATAAACTGAACAGAAAAATCCTGTACTATTTTTTTTCTGTAATGCTTAATAAAGGAGTTATTATTGAGTAAAATCTGGCCAAATCAGCTCCGACTTTTAGCCGCGTGCCTGGTAGCGAATGCTCCGTCGCTACGACGGAGATATATTTGAAAGGTATATATATATATATATATATGTACAGGGTGGGGCATTTATAGTGACGCGGGCATATTTTTCCAAAATGAAGTGAGATATCAAAAAATGTTTCAGACGAAAGTTGTAGGGTTCCAAAGGAGCCACATGATAAAAATATAGACTTGACTTTGAGTGATCTTTTCAAGGTGAGGTCAATGTGATCGATGTTTTCTTAAATGGAATTCCTCATTTTTCATTGCATATTCTTGTAGCTTATCTCGAGAACTTTTCAAAACACTATAATAAAGTATTTTTTCATTAAATACTTTGAATTATTTTATATCTTAATCTGATATAATTTGATATAAAAAATAAAATATCTCGTAAAATATTTAGTTTTTGATAATCTTACCGTAATACTTACTTTTATGTACAGAATAATGAGAGAAATCAATTAGTGTAAAAAAAAAAACAAATTGTTAAAAAAATACATTGTAAATAATTACATACTTTTTCTTAAGAACAATTTCTATTTTACACTAATTGATTTGTCTCATTATTCTGTACACAAAAGTATTACGGTAAGATTATCGAAAATTAAATATTTTATTTTTTATATCAAAATATGTCAGATTAAGATATAAAATAATTCGAAAAATATTTGATGAAAAAATACTTTATTATAATGTTTTGAAAAGGTCTCGACAAAGGCTACAAGAATATGTAATAAAAAAAGAGGGGTTTCCATTTAAAAAATTCAAAGTAACCTTGTTCTGACCTTGACGCCATCCAAATTGATAAGATCAGTAAGTAGATCTTTTTAAACTCCGCAACTTTTATTGGAAACAATTTTCTGTAAAACTTATATTTTTCGAAATTTTTCAGGGTTTCCATATTTTTTCCTTACCTTGTATATCAATAATATATATATATATATAATTTAGATAATAAATTATATGTCGTATATCTCATTAGACATTTTCTGGCCTTTACATAATTGGAATTCTATCTTATTCACTTTGTATACAGATGTTCGAGATGTGTCTTCTGAATTATCGTCTAGTTGTGCTCGATGGTGCCTTTTTAGTGCATACTCCGGGAATCAAGCGGAAAACGCACAAGATCATTGCGGCCACGCAGGAATTCTTCCGGCCGCACGAGAGGCGAAACGCCAGGATTTATCAACGCGTGACGAAACGTCTAATCAAGCAATATCCGATTAACCGTAGATGCGCGCAATGAGACTTTTAAATATCAACGTAATCTCCTTCCCCTGAAAGAAAGAAAAAAACAAAAAACAGGAAGAAATAAAGAGAAATCACTCGACGCGCAAGCGATGCCTGATATATCTGACGTATACGAACACAATAGAAGAATATTTTTCGGCGACATCGTGAATTTTAATTATAGACTTATAGAAGAATATATATCGATCGTATTTCGAATATACCATCGCGGAAATAAAGATTTTTATACGGAAAGAAGTAAATTTTACGGTAATATTCACCTTCGTATACGATTCCTCTTCCGATTAAACATATATTTTTCAACTATACATTTTTTAAATATACCTACATCGACACGTCGTCATATGTGGATTAAGTGCGAAACCGCAAAACACGCACAACTAGAGTTATGCAGACTAGGATCTTGAAATAGTCGCATCAAGGTGAGTCGCTATTGGTCGCTACACCACGAGAAGCCATTTGAACGAACACACTTTTATAACGATCCAACGTTCCAAAGTGTAATTAGCATTCGGAGTAGATAGAAGAAAAAAAAGAGATCGTATTCTTATTTCAAGGACAAAAATGTGATAATCTCGCGTATAAAATTATCGTCAAACTCACTCAACATACGCCACTGATAACTAATAATATCTGCGGATATCAAATTGCTGAAAAATTAATAAATCAATGCCATTCTCGCCGTATCTCTATCTCTCGCGGCCGTTTCCATGACTCAATCGTTTAACCACATTTTTTTAATCCTCGGCGCGATAAAAACCGCGCGTGACACCTAGTATATATTGTATAATATGTAATAACCCCCTCCACATAAAAACATCGCGATAAAACTGCTTATTAATGTAAATATAGCCTAAAGTAATATCGAATTACCAAATAAGGTCAAAGTATCGAAGGGGAACATTTTCGTTGCCGATTCCATGGAAACGTCTATATATATAAAAAAAAACAGAGCGAGCGATGGGAAAGAGAGAAAAAGAATACAGTGAGTGAGTGAGTGAGTGAGTGAGTGAAAGAGAGAGAGAGAGAGAGAGAGAGAGAGAGTGAGTGAGTGAGTGAGTGAGAGAGAGAGAGAGAGAGAGAGAGAGAGAGAGAGAGAGAGAGAGAGAGAGAGAGAGAGAGAGAGAGAGAGAGAGAGAGAGAGAGAGAGAGAGAGAGAGAGAGAGAGAGTGAGTGAGTGAGTGAGTGAATGAGTGAGTGAGTGAGTGAGTGAGTGAGTGAGTGAGTGAGTGAACGAGACAGAGAGCAAGCGAGAGAGGGGGGAGGAGAGAGAGAGAGAGAGAGAGAGAGAAGGAAGGAGAGAGAGAGAGGGGGGGGAGGGAGGGAGAGGGAGAGAACTCCCACTGCAGTTGCGTAGATCGGATGCGATCGGACGTGCTCGTCCTTGCCGGGCGCGCCTCTTGCCGGACGTCGAAACGCTGGCACGCACGAGGGGGTTAGTCTCGTCTCTCGTGCGGTAATCATTAATTAATTAAAGGTATCGCGCGTTCTATAATGGCGCGCCGAGATTGACAGCGTTGGTGCGATCAGTATTAAAGCGGCGATACGGCATTATTACGTGGCCGAATGGGTTCGTTATCTCGATCGTATGACAACCGCTCCCGGTGGTAGTGGTGACTATAATAGAGTGTAGTGTAATAAAGTCGCAGTGGCTACAATAGAGTAATGATAACGAGACTTTGACCAGCGTCTTACGAAATTTAACCGGCTTCGATCAAAGATATCCGTTCGGATTATTCTTATCAGGGCTCTTCCTCTTTTTTTCCCCGCCTCCCCCCCCCCCCTTTACGGAAACGACGCAGCCTGCGTGATAAGAGCACGCGCGCTCTCTTGTCGCACATCGCTCGTCTCTCCAGTGGCGCGTTTCAGATCGTGCGATACATGTCGAAGCGGCAGCTCCGAGTAAGTGTCTGCTTATTGCATCCGATTAATTTTCCTTCGCGGTGTATTTATTTACACGAGGGTAATAGATAGTGTTTCAATCGTGTTCTTCTGGTAAATGAGAGAGAACATCACATTTTGACATTAATTAATCCTAATCTTAATCTCTCTTTCTCTCTCACTCCTTCTGTAATTTCTTTCTTTTATATCACTATAGTTGGATATAAATCAACCAATGTAATTTAAAATAGCATTTTTTATACATTCGTACTTCAATTTCCTCAAATGCGAATGACTAAAAGATATGTTTCTTCTTTACGTTATCATAATTATGCTAATATATATGCTTTATGATTTAGGCTACAAAGGAATGAATATCTTGAGAAATATTTCGGCGACCTTTTGGTCGCCGGATGTCTGGTTGCCTCCTAATATAACATGGGAGGATATCAGTCCGAATGCAGACAATAAGTATGCTAATTATCAGCACTTAATATTTCCTCTGCCTATGGCATTTGTTCTACTAGGGATAAGATATACTCTTGAAAGGTAAACTTTCATGTGCCTTCATGTGATTTTATAGCCTTTATATTTTATCTCTTTAAATATGTTCATGTTTTACTTCTAGAAAGTTATGAATATATATCAAATAAATGTACAATATTAAAAATTATATATTATAAATGAGAAAAATATCTAATGTGCAAAATTTATGGAATTTTGAAAGAAGGCTAATCTATATAATTTTTTATATTTATAATTTATATTTTTCATACAGGTATTGGTTTGCTCCCTTTGGAAAGTCAATTGGTATAAAAAATACCAGAAGCAAACGAGCAGTATCCAATGAAATATTAGAAAAGGCATATCTTAATAAGCAAATTAAATATAAGCAAGTGAGTGAGACTAATTCATCCTACAAGAAAATTTAATTACGCAATTATAACAAACAAAATCAAATTTTTAATTGATATAGAAAGTTATTTTCATAAATAACATAAATAAAATATATCTATAAATATATCAATAAAATATTATCTTGTTAATAGCTTTAAAATACAAATTGAAACATTAATGACTGATGCATTTGTATGTAAATTATTTGCATGTTATGTTAGCATTATGTAACACAGAATTGTATTTCCAGATTTCAGGCTTGGCTAAACAATTAGATTGGTCTGAAAGGCAAGTGGAGAGATGGCTACGATTACGTCGTTCTCAAGATAAGCCATCGACTCTTACAAAGTTTTGTGAAAACAGGTCAGTTATCTTCAGTAACAGTCTATACTGTACATCTTGCAAAAATTGCATGACACCCAAAAAAATAATATACATAATCTTTTCTTTTGTTTTAGTTGGAGATGTTTCTATTATATATATTCATTTTCTTATGGCCTTGTTATTCTATGGGACAAACCATGGCTTTGGGATATAAAGCATTGTTATTATAATTATCCTTACCATCCTGTTACTAGTGATATATGGTGGTATTATATGATATCAATGGCATTTTATTGGGCATTAAGCTTCTCTCAATTTTTCGATGTGAAGAGAAAAGATTTTTGGCAGATGTTCATTCATCACATAGCAACAATTTTGCTCATGTGTTTCTCATGGGTCGGAAACCTAACAAGGATTGGTTCTTTGGTCTTGTTAGTACATGATTGTGGAGATATACTCTTGGAGGTAAGAGTTTAAAGGATTAAAATTGCCCGCGGGATTTTGTATATTTTAATTAATATAATTTATTTCTTGATGCTTTCAGGCGGCAAAAATGGCCAAGTATGCAAATTATCAAAAGGTATGTGATTGTATATTCGTCATGTTTACAATTCTGTGGATTATGACACGTACGGGTGTGTATCCATTTTGGATAATATATAGGTATGTATCAGTATATCTTTTTTTAATTCATTTAAATACAACATTTCAAGATTACAGAGTGACCCAAACTTATTATGTGTTACAGCACATCTATAGAAGCGCCTAAGATAGTACCGATGTTCCCTGCATATTATATCTTTAACTCTTTATTAATTTTACTACTGCTTCTTCACTTGATTTGGACTTATTTAATCCTTAAAATCGCGTATAACTCTTTCAATGCTGGTCAGGTACGTGGTGTTGAGTTATATAAATTGTCGCGTGCACGTTCATTGAGACATTTTTTTAATATCGATGAATAAATGTACATTTATATGCTAATCTTTTCTTCTTTTTCTTTGAAAAAAATATTACAGATGGAGGGTGATATTCGCAGTAATAGCAGTGATGAAGTATCTGACACTTCGGTCAATAATACTCCTATAAACAACACAGCAAATTATATTAACAAAACGAATTCAAGACCAAAAACCCACTAACAAACAGCATGCTAGACGAGTTATTTTATGAACCATTTCCAAGGCAGAGAATTCATCCGGACATTTTAGCCAGGTGCTAACTCTCTCACAAGTATAATAAAATTCTTCAATATACAATTTTAATCTCATAGCTCAAGATGTTAACATTAACATAGTATTTAATCTCCTATATAATTAAAATACATATATTTTTTCTTTTCATTCCCTTTTTTGATAATATTTTTCATAAAGCTTCAATACTTTATTATAAATCTACCTATAATTCTGTCAATTTTCGTACGTTTGCGTTAAGGAAAATATTATATATAAAAGACAACGAAAAAAGGAAAATAACAAGGAATGCAATCCCCATTATTCATATCGCAAATGTATATGTCTATTTTATTTAAAAATTAATTAAGAGTATATATCTATATATACACATTCTTTAAACGAATTTTTAAAGCTTAGTTAAGATAAGAATGGACCAAAGCTGCAAGATGTTCAGTGTCTGAACTTCACTTATTGTCTCCAAGTTTCTAATATCATATTACTACTTTAAAAAACGTATTTATTTATTTTCATATACTTTGTGAACAACAGTCAAAATAATCAATAAGTAAAAATATATTATTCAATAATAAATTTAATTATAGTTACACATATACATTCTCCACATATTTTCATTAACATATACATACACACTCTATTTCAAAAGGACCTCTCTTTCTCTGATTATATAAAGGTCAATACGTTTGTGTACTAGTACATAATCCACAAAAAAAAAATGCGATAATTTAATTTAAGTATATGTTATTATGTATTTTGCGATATTTATATATCGCTTTAGGCTCCTGTAACTTTTGCATTTATCAACATATAAATATTACGTAAATTATACATTGTACTTACAATGTGAGCCTTTATACAAGTCATTGGTATTATTATTTTTACATAATACAATTGCAATGTTGTCCTCTCTATATCTCTAATAAAATTTCCTTGCCGATTTTCTCTCTTCAATTCTCCTATTTTACTTTACTATATTTCCCGCTCTATTCTAACAATCGCGTTAAATGTTTAAATTGTGAAATTGCATATGTTGAAATATTCGCTATTGACAAGAAGAATTTATCTATTAGATATTAAATATATAATAAGTGCATTATAGAGCCAGTATTCATATGTTGCATTGCCATAATTACTCCAATATCCCCCTCTGTAATCATTTTCTATTAATTCTTTAAATTCGGGAAATAATCTTCCTTTCGATATAGTGAAAAAAATCTTGTACGCCCGTAATTATTTTGTAATACGTTAATCAATCTTTGAGAGAGATAACGATTGACATTTATTTCTACTCTTTGATATAAAGAGAGAGAGAGAGAGAGAGAGAGAGTTTCAGAGAACGCAATATTACGTAATTTCCTCCAGTTGCGTTCTGATTCCGAAGTTCCGATATTCTTATCCACTGACAGTACTGAAAATCTATAATGCACGTGATGATATAAACTATAGATTTTTAGTACTGACAGCAACTGACAGTGAATATCGGAACAGTTACCTATGCATATATGTTTCTTGTTTGTTTGTAAACTCTCTTACGCACCGAGCCCCACAACGAGGGAATAACATGATAAAGCAAAAGTCAAAGTTTAGATCAAGTTATCAAGTTAGGTAGCATTAAACTTGTCACATTCAACACGTGTGTGCTTCTTATTTGGATCCATTTCGCCTTTTCCTATATCAAGAATTTCGTCGCGCGTCATCCATGACAGAGAGGGGATCACAGTCATGGAAGGGATCACCTTGATATGTCATTCAAATTTAAGCCGGTTCTCGCTTCATTTACGCAGTCGATTTCGTTAATCGGTGTTTAGAGGTTGTTTGACAGAAATATGGGTGGAAAATGGTCTAGCATGGATCCCTCGCAAGTCGAGGTTCCAGAAATAAACAAACTGTTGGAAAGAGATCCCTATTTAAAGTTATATGAGAACGACATTCGCCGGAGGTATTTATTTTTAAAGCAATTTATGTAAACATCCGTGATTGTTCTTAGTAATATTTTCCTATCTTTAGATATGCCGTGTTTAAGGATTATGTTGAAAAATTAGAGGCGGGAGATGGAGACTTGAAGCAATTTACAACTGCGTACAAAAACTTTGGTATTCATATTCAAGATGATAATAGTGTCGTTGCAAAAGAATGGGCACCTGGTGCACAGGAAGTATTTCTAACCGGAGATTTCAGTAAGAAAAAACCATATTTGCATACAATCATATATTTAATTATTTATTAATTATTTTTTATATATTTTATACATTATATTAAAAGATTATGATTTAATTAATATAACCCTCTTTTATATAGATAATTGGAATAAGACTGCTACACCATACAAAAGATTAGAACATGGAAAATGGGAGCTGCATTTACCTCCAAATACAGATGGCAGTTGTCCTTTGAAGCATCTGTCTGAAGTAAAAATTATCATAAAAAATCATAATAATGAGTTACTTGAAAGGCTGAGCCCTTGGGCGAGTTATGTAACACAGCCACCAAATAAATCAGAAGGAACCACATTTAAACAACGTATATGGCGTCCAGAACATGTATATAGATATAATTACAGTTATAAATATGTCTATATTTGGTATGTAATAAGGATATTTGTATTTATTATTTATTTTTCAGGTATACAAGTTTAAACATCCTAAACCAAACAAGCCGGAAAGTTTAAGGATTTATGAATGTCATGTTGGAATTGCTACAGAGGAGGGACGGGTTGGCACTTACTTGGAGTTTGCTAAAAATGTGATACCAAGAATCAAAAAGCAAAATTACAACGCGATACAATTAATGGCAATAATGGAGCATGCTTATTATGCTAGTTTTGGATATCAGGTTGCATATATTTGTATACACAAAATAAATTTCTAAATAATTATATAAAAATATCTGCAAACATCAGCTCTCTCTGTATAACATGTCTTGTTAAAATTAATTTAGGTAACTTCCTTCTATGCTGCTTCATCTCGCTATGGAACTCCAGAAGAATTGAAAGAATTGTTAGATGTGGCGCATCAACATGGTCTCTATGTTTTGCTAGATGTGGTACATTCACATGCTTCTAAGAACACTTTAGATGGACTGAACATGTTTGATGGTACGGACGCGTGTTTCTTCCATTCCGGCTCTCGCGGCGAGCATTCTTTATGGGACAGCAGATTGTTCAATTATGCAGAATATGAAGTAGTTCGATTTCTACTGTCCAATTTACGTTGGTACATTGAGGAATATGGTTTTGATGGATTCAGGTATTTATTATCTATGAGAACAAATCTATATAATATTGTAAAAAATTTATAACATTTCTGTCATAATTTTTTATTAAAATGTTTGAATATTTGATAGATTTGATGGCGTTTCATCAATGCTGTATCATTCAAGAGGCTTAGGACAAGGTTTCAGTGGTCATTATGATGAATATTACAACCTGAATGTTGATGTGGAGGGTATAGTCTACTTGATGCTTGCTAACCATATGTTGCACGAAATATATCCCGAGATTGTTACGATAGCTGAAGATGTTAGTGGAATGCCGGGCATGTGCAGGTATGAAACGTATATCAATTTACATAAGTTAAACAAATAAAAATATGTAATATAATATTATAATCAAATGATAAAATATTCAAGACCAATCGCCGAAGGTGGAATAGGATTCGACTATCGATTGGCCATGGCTATTCCCGATAAATGGATCAAGCTATTGAAAGAAATCAAAGATGAAGATTGGAAGATCGGTGAGATTTGTTGGACATTGTCCAATCGAAGATGGATGGAGAAGGCGGTCGCTTATTCCGAGTCTCATGATCAGGCCCTCGTGGGTGATAAGACGATTGCGTTCTGGCTCATGGACAAGGAGATGTATACGCACATGAGTACACTTAGTGACCATAGCGACATTATCTTTCGCGGCATTGCCCTCCATAATCTAATCACGCTGATTACACATGGTTTGGGTGGCGAAGCTTATCTAAACTTTATGGGTAAGTAATAATTTAGTTAATCTTATGTATGCGTGTGTGTGTGCATGCTCACGATTATATTGTCAAAATATACATTCACAGAAATACTCTATAAATGTGTCTTTTACAGGCAACGAGTTTGGCCATCCCGAATGGCTAGACTTTCCAAGGATCGGAAATGCAGATAGTTATCATTATGCTAGGCGTCAATGGAATTTAGTGGATAATGACTTACTAAAGTACAAATATATGAATAATTGGGATCGCGCAGTCAACACGCTAGAAGAGAAATACGGATGGCTGCATGCTCATCCTGTAAGCAGCTTTGTGCTTTACATAACATAAACTACATTACATTACATTATTTGTGTAAATTAAATACTGAAGGATTAAAAGAAATTTAGTTAGAAGTTTAGTCCTTATGAAAACTAAGAATATTAATTTTATAGGGATACGTAAGCTGGAAGCATGAAGATGACAAAGTGATTGTATTTGACCGAGCTGATCTAGTGTTTGTCTTCAATTTTCATCCAATCAAATCGTTCGCTGATTATCCAGTCGGTATAAAAAATCCAGGAACGTACAAAGTCGTTTTATGCAGCGACGATGAACAATTTGGAGGGCAACGTCGTGTAGATACAAACGTACAACATTTTACAATACCGGAACCGTTTTCTGCATATCAACACAAAATGATGGTCTACATTCCATGCCGTACGGCTGTCGTTTACGCACAAATTGGTAATTGGATTGTATATCAATGCAACATATTTCGTATTAATATTGTGTATAGCAAATAACATTAATAAAAAATTAATTTTTTTAGATTCATAAACCGTTTCATAGGAAGAGAGATGGAAGTTCTATCCAAAAATTGTATAATAATAGATTACATATAAATGAAGAATGAGAGATCTTATATGTATATATATATTTTTTATAGAATATATGCAGATATATATGCAGTGTCTACTCAAATTGTAAAAAAATTTCTTAAAAACTTTCTTATCCTTCAAGTATTTTTGTTCGAAATTCCCGATAAAAAAAATAGAGAGATTAAAGATTTTTGGGCGCAATTTCCTAAAATAAGTTTTTTTATTGTATACATTTTCTAATGTTTTTCATTCTATAAAAGAAAAACACAAAACCTCTTAAGGTTCAAGTATTAGATTTGTAAATGTACTGAAAAAAACTGAATTACTTTTATAAGATAAGCATTTATAACTTGCAGATAAAAATTTTCTTTCATCACTAAAAATTAAAATAAAAAATTGTGCAAATTAGAAACTTGCACATTGCTTCCTCATCATTTTATCTCACAAAGTTTAAGCTCCTTTAAGCGAATTTTTTAATTTGTGCTTCCTTATAAAAGAAGCTTTCTGAGCAAAATAGAAAGATAGAGGAGCAATATACTATTTTTTACATACTTTTTTTATTTTTATACCGTTATAGATTATACATTTACGTTATTGATTATACATTTTCAGATATATAAAAACTTATTTAAGAAACACTTAAGTAACTTTATTATAAAAAAAAAGATAATACGAGAAACATTGATAAACATTGATAAATATTTATGTAAAAAAATTAATCCGATATTTCAAAATTTGCGAAAGTTACGTCTATAGACATTTCTTAAAAAATACAAAATTTTATAAAAAATGAACCTATTCTCACCAAATTCATTTTCAGATATATAAAAACTTATTTAAGAAACACTTAAGTAACTTTATTATAAAAAAAAAGATAATACGAGAAACATTGATAAACATTGATAAATATTTATGTAAAAAAATTAATCCGATATTTCAAAATTTGCGAAAGTTACGTCTATAGACATTTCTTAAAAAATACAAAATTTTATAAAAAATGAACCTATTCTCACCAAATTCAATACCAATCATCTTTTAATAATATTATATCCATGTAAAAAAATTTAACTATAGATAACTCAAAAATTGTGAAAGTTAGCGGTTGCACAACAAATTGCGTACATATGGACACACATACACGCATACATACATACATATATACATTTTTTAGGAATATGATTTTTCGAACATTCTGAACACATTGGCATTAAAAAATCGAAAAAAATTTTGTCACAAAAACAAAGCTTCCTCTATAAGGAAGCAAAATATATGCTGCATATTCAATATTTTGTTAAGATGTTGGATATATATATAAACAGAGATATATATTTATAATATATTTTTAAACAAATAATTCACAATTTGGTTCATCAATGGATCGCTTATAACATAAGGACAAAATTAAAGAGAATTTTTTTTAATTTCCTGAGTCTCAAAAAAATTCCTTGAGAATTCCAGATTTTAATTGAAATAGAGACTGATAGATTTAGTTAGTTTTTTCAAGAATTATTTTCTAAGTTTCCGAATTAACATATTTTGAATATAAGCTTTGTATATAAAAATATTTTATTAATTTTACAGAATATATTAATAATTTTATTAAATATATTTTATAGAATAAAATATAATTTACTTAATGTGCAAGAGCTAAGAAAATTAATTGCATTAAAACATGAAATTTTTATAAAATATGTTTTATAAAATGGAGTACATCTGCTTTTTGAACTAGATTTTTAAATAGACTGCATCCTAATAATTAATTTATGGATATATATAAATACTTGGTTGGCAAATATTTTGCAATATATATATATATTTTTTTTTTTCATATAAATAAGACAAAAAAGTCTCCTAAAATTTATTATGTTGCTGAAGTAGTGTCTACATTGTTTGCAATTTGTATAATACTAAATTCGGCCTCATTTATATCATAATCTTTCATTTTTCTTTCTAATAACCACCATTTGCCTAAAAAGCCTACGTCCGCTATCCTTTCATGAAAGGTTACAAATCGTGGTTTTAGATAAGGACAGACAGCCTTGTAAAACGAACAATCTTTGTCATAATTATCTATCCAGATCAGAGACAAGATACCCAAGTTTAATCTCCTGATGAGTCCTTCATTATAACATTTCTCCAACCATTTTATATGCTGGACTGAAACAGGATTGCGTATAGGTTCTCCCACTAGTATTAATTTCATACTATTTTGTAGTAATTGTTCTCTGAACATAGTTTCATCTGGATTGAGTCGACTAAAATAAAAACAGCCTCCTAAAACTATATTATATAATTATTTTTTATGAGCAAATTATTTTTAATTATACATGTTATATCTTAAAGTTATATCAATTATAAATTCGAGAAATACACAGAAAGAATGATACATACATGTGGTATATATTGTGGCACGTACAGGACGCTCTCTGCAATCTTTAATTACATCGATTGCAACATCCTTATAATCTATATACAAACTGTGCCAGTATTTTGCTGCAAAATGAAAAAACTGTCGTGTTACATGAACACAATATAACATTTCATTCAATATTCTTATTTACCCCAGCGTTCAAGAAAAGTGCCTTTAACTTTTTCGGGCATTTCATAGTTTCTAATTTTATTGCCGATTTCATTAAATCTCGACGTAAAAGCTGCCCTGAGTCGATGGGGAAGTTGAACTATTTGTTGAGAATTCATGTTAAATTTTTTTAATAAAACTTTCAAATACAACAATTGGTTGTACGAATTTAAATATTGTGATCACGATACCATGTCTTGTTGTTTGAAACATAATAGGTTATGTAACCCGCGTTTAATTTGAAGATCACGCAATTTAGGGAAGTTTCGGTGTTAGCTTTAGGGTGATATCGCATTGACCCGACGAAAGGATTGGCTACCTGCTAGAGAATTTCAGTATTTGCAAAATGTTCCTTCGTTAGACTTCTTGTATTTTTTATTACCCACGGCAGTATCGCCGATCGCCGTGTATAGTATCGATCAAGAGTTTTGAAAAGTTTTGAGCTCGCGTTGGCGGCAGAGAAGAGGTGGATCCGCACGCAGATCAGCCGGTTCTCGAATTCGGGACGAAAGACGGAAAGTCGTCGTGCAAATATCTCTCGCAAAAATTTGCTCGATCAGTGACATCGTCATCGTCAATTGTGCAATCGTCATCATGTTTATTCAGCTGCGATCTGTTTACCAGCCGCGGTTAGTCTCGCATATCCCGTCAACGAAAAAGTTGAATTCGTGATAGCGGTGGAAAAAGCAACGTCGAGATCCGTATCTTTTAGCTGTACCTCGTTACACTTTCTGTACTTGAAACGAAACATCTGTTCGAAATGAGATAGATGTATGTATATTCGTGCTTTGTGATGAGAAGAGGCGAAACGAGACTAACGAGAATGCAGCTGATACGATCGGATCTGTAAATATATACGTTGGTTTTGGTGGGAGAGAAAAGAGGAAATAGAGATAATTTACAAAGTAGAATATATAAAAGGTGCAATTGGAAGAAACGAGTTCTCGGTGTACAGTCTGCTCCAGTTCGCCACTCACGGGATTAGGAGTACGCAAGCAGCAAGCAACCCTTGGAAGTGCAGTAAAGCGCGCAAATGTCAGATGGCTCATGACGGCAGCAAGGCGAGAGTAGGAATGTGACGGGGCGCAATTTGGCGGCTTTTGAATTTTCTTAGCAGAAAAACTCAATTCCGCGCGTTACACTAAAAATCGTGAATCGTACGCGATGGAGGGCCATCAGGTAAATTCAGCCAATTCGTAAATCAGCATCCGGTGTATGAAAGTCGCGTTGTTTCGAGTTCGATCAACTCGATTATATGACTCATTCTATTAGCAAATGCAATAATTCTATTCCCATTGTTTCGAGCGAAAATTCGTTTGATTTAATATTTGATTTTATATTCTTCTATTTCCTTTGGTTTCACCTTTCCTTTTCCAGGTGAGAGCGCTATATGACTTCATGGGCGAGTCAGGAACGGCGGAATTGTCTATCACTGCTGGTGAGATCCTAACTGTCATACGAGACAATGTGGGAGATGGTTGGTGCGAGGGATTTAATCAGAGTGGGCAATCAGGCTTGTTTCCAGCGGCGTATGTTCAAACGGTCGAACAGCCTGCAATTCCTTCCAGTACGTAATATTTTTATTTATGAAAATTAAATATATTTATTATGTGTTATTTTTATTAACCATTTGTTAATATGGTACAATTATATACAATATGTCTCTGAAAAAGAATGAGTGAGTAATAGAGATAAGTTACTTATTTTTGGAAAATTATATATTATTGTGTTGATATTGGTTTAAATATGAATTACATACACAGATGCTATGACATCTTCCCAACAAAGCTCTGGGGATTATTGGGATGATGATTGGGATGATGATTCCGAAGTTGGACAAACACAGGCTTATGTTCCATCTACTCAGCAACAGCAGCAAACACCGCAAATTATACAACTGCCACAGCAGAATAATGCCAATGAATATGGCGATCAAGTATCCATGCATACTATACACTCTGTGATACCAGACAGGCCTATACCCAATGTACCAAAGAAAAATAACAAGTTTTCTACATTGATCAAGTCGGGAGAAGATAGCTTTTTGATGGGCACTAGAATAGTAACCGTGCCTGAGAGCGAAAAGATTTTTATAGAGGAGGACGAAGTTGGTCGATGTACGTGGGTGCCAACCGGGGAATCTTACAATTGTGTTGTCACATCGCCCAAAAAGGAATCCAAGCTGAAGGGTCTCAAGAGTTTCATCGTCTACCAGCTAACTCCTACGGTAAAAGAAATTGTTGCGTCTTCTTTCTTGCTTTTAGGATTTTAAAACTTTTTCTCTCTAATATTAACATTTATCCGAATTGTAGTTTAACAATATACAAGTCTCGAGAAGATACAAGCACTTTGATTGGCTGCACGAGCGTTTAGAGGAAAAATATTGCTTCATTCCGATTCCACCTCTCCCCGACAAACAGATATCTGGGCGCTATGAAAATGCGTTTATCGAGCATCGACGTACTCAGCTGCAAGAGTTTGTCGATTACGTCTGTCGGCATCCCGTCTTGTCGCGTAGTCGTGTTTGGGAGCATTTTATCACATGCACGGACGAAAAGCGATGGAAGGCGGGGAAACGACAGGCAGAGAAGGACGAGCTGCTAGGCGTTAATTACTTCAACGCCATCCAGTGCCCGGATACGCCGCTGGATATCATAAAGATGGAGATTCAGATGGATGCCTTCGGTAAATTTATCAGCGCACTGGATCCAATAGTGAAGAACTTTATGGCAATGGCAGTCGATCAAGCGAGAAAACATCAAACACTGTACAAAAGAGAATTCCAGAAGATTGGCCAATCGTTCACGTCGCTCGGCCATGCTCTGGAGGCGGACGATAACGGTCGCGGAAAACTGACGAGCGCGTTAAAGGCTACCGGCGACGCTTATAATGATATCGGAAAGCTATACGACGACCAGCCCAAGTTCGATTGGGAGCCATTGGCTGACAAGTTTCATATCTATCGCGGTATTATTAGCAATTTTCCAGACGTCATCAGCATTCATAAGGTATCTCGCGATGTCACAGTACAATTAAAGTTTAATTTGAATAGATTAATTATTGATGTCTTATTCTTTTATAGAGCGCCGTGCAAAAGCGAAAGGATTGCGATCGACTGGTTAGCGAGCACAAGATGGAACCACAGCAATTACGTGAGCTTTCCCATCGAACTGACGTGATAGCCCGCGCACTGATCGCCGAGGAAACGCATTTTCAAACGGAACGCGAGGTACATATAAATAAAGCTGTAAAGACACATCTCAGGGAACAAATCACCTTCTATCAAAAAATAGTCGACAAATTACAAGAAGCATTAAATGCGTTCGATGAATAATACTCGAATAATTGTGTCGCAATTTGCCTAAATATAATATAAAATTCGATCGCTCTTAAAGCCGGCTAACGTCATCGCTAACAAACAAGTATTACGATTACGATGATAAATATACCAAATGCACATAGTTTCTCAGTGAGATATGTACATACATTAGATATATATATTAATTGCATTGCGGCAATCGAATAGCTGAACTAGATAACAATTGAAAAATTACTATACATAACTGTCAAATATTTATAAAATAATCAAGTGATCATCTTAAGAGCTCTTTTTGATCAATGATTGGAATTGATATATAGTTATGTAATAATCATTGATATATTACGCAAATTACAATAATATATTTCGCCTTGATATTAATTTAAACGTTCCGTTCATTGCACCTTGAAATATAACGAAATTTTCACTTTTTTTTTTTTTTTTTTTTTTTTTTTTTTTTTTTTTTTTTTTTAATAAATTTTTCTTATGACGGAGCGTTATATCGTAGAGATATTATCATGTATATACAAATTTGAATTTTACACAATCTATATCCGATTTTATTACGATTTTATTAATGTTGATCGCGAAGCATTGTGTATTGCAATATGAATTATAAGTGTAATAATATTTCGTAACTAGAATCATTCATATCTATGTGTGTTCTGTAATATTATAAATGGAGAATCCAGATAATTGATGTCCATTGGTCTTGCCTGCAACAATTAGTAAATTGTATATCGAAATTTCTTAGAATATTCTATATTAACACATATGTTAAAATCTTCAAACAAAATAATAAAAATCGAAAACGTATAATTATACAAGTTATACTAAATGCTTGAAATAATATGAAAAAATCAGATTTGTTTAATGAGCAGCTAAATGTAGAGTGTATTATGAAACTTTGCTTTGTAAGATTTATAAGTATTTGTCAAATTGATGTGGATTATTTTCCTCTGCAGAATATGAAAATTATTTATTCTATCCTAATGAGGATTATATAAATCATTTGATGCATATATGAAGGGAGAAAAAGATAAATTATCTGCGTGTAATATCTTTTTATGGAGTGTTCACAAAAGGCAGTCATTGTATGCGTAGGTCTAATAAAATATATTATTATTTGTATGATTGTGAAACACGAATTTATATACTTTTGGTATAAGAAGCATGCGTAATGCGATAGTGAAAAATAACAAAATATACGCTACATTCTTGTTATCACATTTAAATAAGATGTACAAAGAGTTTATGTGTATGTATATATATATATATATATATATATATATATATATATATATATATATATGTATATTTATATATACAATATATGTATACATATTAAACATATAGGCACATATGTATATAAATCAATATACCTGTAGCTAGGTTTGTATACAGAAATGACTGTTTATTAACTGATGAACCGATAAATACAGGAAAAGTGCGTTTAATAATAATGGCATATTACTGCAACAGGGTATTTACTCCCTGAAAAAACATGGAGAATCTGGACTTCTCAAGATCTTTTGTGTACTTGGAAAAATCAGGGAACTCTCATAGAATTTTATTGAGATATAAGAAATTTTTTTAAATGATCCTTTTTTTGATAATTTTGCTCTTATATTGTAAACAATCGACGAGTCAAGTAAATTATGTGTTTAAAATATATTATAAATATATATCTATATTTGTTTATATTGCATATTCAATGTTTTAACAAAATATTAAATATGCAGTATGTATTCTTTATTGTAATTTTTAGTGATAAAAAATGAAAATTTTTATACGGTAATTAAAAATGTTTATCTTACGAAAGTAATTCAGATTTTTTTCAGTATATTTACAAATCTAATACTTGAAACAAGAAGCTCTGTGTTTTTTTTTTTCGTGTGAGCGAAAAACATTAGAAAATGTATACGATAAAAAAATTTATTTTAAAAAGTTGCATCAAAAAATCTTTAAAATATTTTTTTTATCTGGAATTTTGAATAAAAATACCTGAAAATTCAGGAAATTTTTTTACAAAATTTGAGTAGACATCCTGTGCAAATAATTTATCGAGTTGGTTCGTTTTATTTGTTTACCGCTTTGAATTTATAATCGCAACATTAGAATCCACCTGATATTCGCTGGCAAATATTGCCAGCAATGTAGTTTATACGCAATAACGTGTCTCGAAAATCATTACAATTATTAGGAGAATACATTTCGGCAAGAGGTAAACTAAAGCAAGAGAAAAAATGAAATATATCAAACGAACCAAAGAATTGGTCGTTTTTCTTTTTTCGGGAAGGAAATTCTAATAAACGGCTATTGAGTCAAGAATTTTAAACATCATTTATTAGTTTTATCACATTCTCAATCAACTACCATATAAACAATGTTCATACCGTTTCCTATCATTGCCACGCCTTTTCTTCGATTCAATTCAATTAAATTTTATTAACAAAATATCTTGGTGTATCACGAACTTATTACGCTTCTATTGTGATCTTTTTTTTTTAATCACGATGTATATTATTGGTATATACAAATATATAGATCAAAGGAAATTCACAAAGATTTCGATCGTCATAGGAGAAGAAACATTGTGCTTGCCGATGATCCGAGTATAAGACGCGTGAAAGATTAAAATCGTACAAAAACAACAGAAATAAACAAACTAACTATTGTCCCAAGTTCATTCGGTGGTGGAGATAGCGCGCGCGGAGACAGTCTTCCTAAAGTACTTCACGTGTATATTGTATGTATGCGACAAGACTTTTTTTTTTTTCTCTAATTACATAAGCCATAAGCAACTCGCGTACA
The DNA here is from genome assembly GCF_030449975.1 of Polyergus mexicanus. Classification (NCBI taxonomy): domain Eukaryota; kingdom Metazoa; phylum Arthropoda; class Insecta; order Hymenoptera; family Formicidae; genus Polyergus; species Polyergus mexicanus. The sequence continues at coordinate 6,324,078 of NW_027223322.1, read as the reverse complement.
AAAAATAGCGCTCATTCTTGTGCAATTATATGATCGCGCATAATCGATAACTAAATAAGACACGAATATAGGACAAATCGTATATTTAATGCGCCGCGTTCGCTATAATACTCTTATGTCTATCTCAAAATATGCGATCCTTCGTAAGGCCAATTATTCTTAAAAAAAAAAAAAGAAAGAAAGAAGTAATGAAGAATAAAATATTTTTAAGTAACATACTTTGTGTAAATAATATTCATCGAAATAGGATTCTCTCTCTCTCTCTCTCTCTCTCTCTCGCATCCCATTTTACACGCTTTCTTTCAGACATAGGCCACAATATATGTATGTAAAGACTGTATGCTATGTTACATAGTTAAGCTTCCGAAACTCGCCGAGCCTGATAGGACAGTATTGATATGCCGTTAGCATCGCCAAATGGAGCGTAATAACAAAGATGTAATAAGCTCTGCCTGATTCAACATCATCGAAGGGACATCGCAAACACATTGGCACATTTTAAACTCTACTTTATCTTTATTCCGATTATATTCTTCAACGCGCGACATCGATTCGCGAAAGCAAATCAACACGCGAATTATCTCGATTATTATATTTCATTACATAAAGAGCTTTTCTTTATTTTCTTCTATACTTTATGACTTTTATTTTGCGATAATGTGAAATGGGAAGAGAGGGAAGGGGGGGGAGGAGGAAGGAGGCAAAATTGTCTCAACGGGAGGCGATTATTGAACTCGGTACATTTGCGTTTCCTAGCATAACGATCGCGAAAAGCCTTATACAATGAGAAAAATATAGGGTAGGAGGATAGTACTCGATGTATGCAACCGCATTAACGTTAGACAAGAATGCTCGCTTTCTAGATACAAGTTCGAAAAATTGTTTCGGTATATAACACAAGTGATATACGCACAGATCATGTCAAAAGTCTTTGCCGCGAGTGAAGAGAAGACCTTTGACACCGCATGTAGTACATCACGCTACTTCTATCGTTTCCTTTCTCGTTCTCACTCTATGCACACAGCAGTCAGATTGGCCTTAACAACTTTTTTTTTCTTTAGCTAGAACTGCATTAACAATTTGTTCTCATCACTATTTAGAATCAGCTTATCTTTACATCACATTTACAGTATTCCTGCCGATATGTTTGTTCATATGTGTGTGGCACGGTATTCTGAATATACAAGCTAAAGCTCCGTTTTAAAGATCTCTCCTTTTTTATTTAGAATTTTTATCGCAGAGCCGTCGCACAACATGCGTGCCTAAACGAATGTTTTCTAGCGAATCTCTCTTATTAGATGACATGATGTTGATTACACGCGGAGCACTTTAGCATCGGAATCGAAAGAATACAAGTATACGCTCGAAGGGGACTATTACTGCAATATAATGGTTGCACTGATTCATATAGAATTCTAATTCTACCCCAATCTATTATATTAATGAGAAAAATATCTACAGCATGTATGTCCACACACTCAATCAACAATCTTCGATCCTTTTGCATATTTTACTCATACAAGAAATTGTGGAGCGCTGGACGTACATTTCTTACGCATTGATACACTTAAGCGCTTTAAATATAATCTACAAACTTTGATAGAAAAAAAATCGTTATCTCGCAACATAGATATTCGAACACGTTCTGTGATATAAGCACCTACTAAAGTCTCTACTAATGGCACGTATGGTAATGTACCATCATCATGTCATCCAAGGCACTTCAGAAGTCAATTTATACAATGAAAGATATCAATAATAGTTTAGTTGGATTATACTTTGAAAAACGTACAATTAACGGTAATTTTATATATTGTTATATCGCTTGTTTATTGTACCGCCAAACAAATATTATTCTACAGCCGTAAAATAATAGAGTGTCCGTTGTTAACGGATTTAGGGCTATGCAGGGTTGGGAAGTAACGCGTTATTTGTAACGTCGTTATCGTTACAGTTATTTTTTTCGATAACTGTAACGGTAACGGCGTTACAAATTTTGTTTGTAACGGAAAAAGTAATTTCGTTACATTTTTCGATAACGAGTAACGAATTTAAGTTACTCTTATCGTCACTTTTTTCGAATTTACTCGGTATAATTTTCATACAAATGAATATATTGATAAGAGTGTTGGAATGCAGTATTACATGAAAACTACTGGTAGCTTATTCTGGTATTTTGTTTCTTTCTACTTTGTAAGATAATGTTTCAAAATTTTTAATGTTTAATTTGATCTTGTATTAAAAAAAAATTGTATGTAAAGTTTGTGTTAAATATTAAAAAAACTAATGGAAATTGTAACGACTCGTTATTTTTTGAGTAACGCTAACGGTTAGCGAGTTACTTTTTAAAATTGGTGACGAGTTATATTTTAGAAAAAAGAACGGTAACAGTAACGAATTACTTTTATAAAGTAACTTTCCCAACCCTGGGACTATGATCAAGAACATGAAACTCGAGATGCGAAGTAAAAATATTTAAATTATTCGGAGTGCTATAATTGTTTCCTCGTAAAACAAAGAAACCATTCGCAACATTAACATGTTCCAAATGTCTAATTGGACGAAATTCACTGCTAGAGAGCGATGTTCTCCAACGCATCCTCAAAGATAAGATCATAATCGAGATTCAGTACGCTTTCTTTTTTCTATAATTCTCTGCGATATTTCCTTACATCAAAAAGTGCCCGCTGTACGGACGGATGCCTAATATGTGATAATGTCAAGAGATTATATCGTATTATATCATAATTTAATTCTGAGAGAAAGAGTGAATATACACTATAACAACAGGGATACCTGTTCAATAAAGCGCAATTAGCATTTTTTTTTTTTTTACTTTGTTTACTACTCAGATCTTTTTTTTAACAGGAGCCATATGTGTGTATGTTCCGAGTATTCTACTTTCATAACTAAGTATGAAACACGGAAATTGCTAGTCGGTCTCTTTTTATTCGTAGATATGTCTTGCAAAAGATACTTTAGCTTTGCGATTGAACAGCGATTTACATTACATGATATCTGTCCCAATTTATCAAACTCGACTATAATATCCATTCAAGCAATAATATGGGGCATTCAAAATGTATATTTTGATTAAGACATGATTTACAAGTTTCATGCTCAGTTCATTTTACATTAAAGGTTAATGGCATGAAACTCATCATCCCGAATTACAATTGTACTTTTTTATATCTCGTACAAAAGAGATTTTCACGACTACCAGTCTTGATACGGATACGGTAAAATTATTATTGCGAGAAATTATATTTTTACTAACATCGCAAATGAAAATAATGAAGATGCAATAAACAGATCAAAAGTCAGATCATTTAAATAACATTCTCTTTCATCTCTCCAAGTAAACAGGAATGTATGTAGCGAAGTGTAACACTAGTGCCCAGAGAATGGTACTAGTGCCCATGCTGTAGCAATCCGTGGCAGAGGCACTGACATATCTATGTATGTAGGGCATTTACATACTTGTTTAGTTTAACAAATAATTGTTAGAAAATAATATTTGTGGATTTGAAAAAATATGCGAGGTACGAGTAGCTGAATCGGGAATCGAATCATCGTTTCTCGTTTTCTGGGCAACTGCTATTACCACTGAACTATTCAGATCTCTACCTTATGCCCCTTTCAACACAATGATAAAGTATACGACTCCAGAGCGATGTTGGAATCTCGCTCAATGGATGCAATGCTGACTGTCAGGAAGAAATCCGCGCTAGAAATAGCTACAGTGAGACTCCAGAGAGAAGATGGTCTTAATCTTTCTTCAATCCGATTTTATATATATATATATATATATATGTTTAGTTAACGAAAATTCCTTTTTGTAAAGAAAAATGCCACATTTATATAAAAACAAAATAGTAATATTATTTTTAATAATTGGAACGTGTGACATATATATGAACTGCTATACAATATAGGAGCTAATAATTTTTATGCCTATTTTATTTTACGGTTGAGTAAACTCGGAAAATCGGATTGAAGAAAGATTAAGACCATCTTATATATATATATATATATATATATATATATATATATATATATATATATATATATATATATGCCATTATTATAAATCTTTTAAATCATCAAATCATTAAATCACAAATTGTAGCAGAGTAAAGTAACAAAATAACGTAACATGTCTTTACACGTAGTAAATAATTATACAATCGCTGTAACGGTATCTTTACAGAACTGTTTCTCTGAATGTGTATATCTCTTAAAATCAGGCACGCAAGATAATCTATGTGAGTTTCAACATGTATTTGTGCATTATGTACACCTTATCCTATAGAAATAGAAGTGTCATATAGTGCGATATAGTATTAGCAGAATAATGTACATATATGTATTTAAGTGTCAAGCTAGCTCAGTCCTATTCACAGAGCAGATCCTATGTGTTAATCCTATGTGTAATATCACTATATATATGAAGAGTAAAAGAGAGAAAAGTATATATATATATATATATATATATATATATATATATATATATATATATATACACATACATACATACATACATACATACATACGTATGTATGTATGTATGTATAAATGTAGGATACGTATTATATAGGATAGTACATTGTACAAGTATTTGCTATGCAAGCATTTATATAAGTAATGGTATGTCTCAATTATATTTAAAAAATATATATATAGAAATGAAATACGTTAATAAAAAAAAGAAAAAAAAGAGAGAGAGAAGAAAATAGATCTCAGGCTATGTCTCTGTGCACTAAGCGACCTCTCGATACTTCGTCTGCATTTTTTGGATAATAGGTTTTTGCGGAAGAAGTAAACTATAACCTCTGTGTAAATATATAACAAATCATTCTCTATCATTCTCTGAGGTGTATATTACGGAGTGAGCGAGAATCGAATTACATAGGAACCGTAGTAGAAGGAATTTCTCATATTCATCCGTGATCTAACAGTACAAGGTCTCTATGCTGCACAGAATTGTATCAAACAGCCGCGCTACTTATTACACCGAATTTTTTTATAAAATATAAAAACTTGTCGTTGTACTGTTCGCGTAATGTATATATTTATATATAATGTTACATTATATAACAGAGCGGACTCGATCTAACAAAGTGATCGCGAATATAATCGCGGCACGCAATCTTCAAGTCTTGTATCTTTAGAGAGATGCGACCGCCTTTTATCTATCAAATCGACGCAAAACGTATTCTGTAAATTGCTACGCGACTTATTGCTTATGCATGTATAACACAGGAAACATCGTAAATCATAAGAATAAAGCTTAAGCGAAAGTAATTGCCGTAACTATCATAGAAGAAGGTACGAGAGTCGTATGATATCGCTTGGGCCCGCCAAAGCGAATTATGAGTTACGCCTTTCGATGTCAATCGTATCTCTTAATTTACGTGTATGTGTATGTGTGTATGTGTGTGTGTGTGTGTCATCAAGTACTCTGCGTTGATACCACTGCTT
>NW_027223322.1:6195904-6318497 GCF_030449975.1 Polyergus mexicanus | reverse complement strand
GGGGGGGGAACCAACTGCGTTCACGCATACACTTTCCTATTCACACAACAATCGTGAGGTGAATCTCGCTTCGCGTTGTAAAGTATATGCATGGACACTTTTGGAAGATATAACCTAACCCAAACCTATTTCTGATATAAACCTAAAATTTGATTCAAGTTACGTTATATAACTCAAACCAAATTTTCGTTTCGAATCTATAACTTCAACTTTAAATATCTAAAAAATTATAAAAGACCGCCGATTAAGTTATGAAGAAAAGTTACTCAGGATTATGTCCTTGACGACACGTGTCAAGGTCAACATCATTGGGGCTGGATCCGTTATAGTAAATAATTACCAAACATTTTGATAGAGAGAGGCACTGTTTACAGTAATATTCTTTTCTTTTTCGTGTAAAATGATGCGCCAAAGACGAAAGATGGGATGTGCAAATACATATATGTATTATATATATTGATCTTTTTACTATATACCCACTGTAGTTTCTCGCTTAGCGAAAGGTGTGGCAAGTACCAAGGATACCAAAACTGTGTTGAACGCTACGCAGTGACGAACGTGCACAGATCGTGCATTTTCGTGTATTTATAACTATATATATACGATTTGAATTGTAAAAATGTATGGCATATCGTCGAAAATGATACAGAAGAATACTGAGAGCGATACAGGTACAGGTAGTTGGTGCCCGTGCTCTCTGGGGCCCCACACTTACCATCTCTTTTCGCCACTACTATCCGACCTGAGCGATCCGCCACCACTCTGTGGTGTCACACTTTCACTGAACCTACGAAGTATAATAAAAAAATACCATACACAATTACGTAATTATACATATGTAAATATCGAGAGCAGAGTTGGTTGCACTTACTCGCGTGCCAAGTTTGTTCAAATTTTTCTGACTCTATTCTTTACCGCATTGATAAACTTGCAGGGTTGTCCCAGTTCGGGGGCATAAAAAATGGATTTGTATAATATATCGATATTGTGATATTGATTACAAATACAGATGCAATAAAGTTTACCGTCTTGTTCGTTGTGAAAGGTAAATACGTGATAAGCGGATATTATGAAAATAAATATATTTGACACATAAAGAATATGTAATTAATGTTATTGAAATTCCATATATGCATGCAGTGTTTCTTTCGATAAAAATTTAGAATACAAAACTCGGTTCCACATTTACTTATATATTAATTAGATCTGGAGATTTTTATATTTATTATTGTGTCTGTGTGTGTTTGTGTATTGTAACACCTTCTGCAGTGCTGATCGATAAATGATAATTTCATGATACAACAGAATTCTCGAGATCTCTTTTTTTATAATTTTTTTATAATCGCTCTTGCGTGACTTATTTTAGTCTTGTTATGTAAATCACACTACAACACAAAGTAAAATGATAAAGGAGAAAGATAATCCAATGGTGATAAAAACATCGAAAAGTACCATCTCAACACATATCCATAGCTATATTAATCGTATCAAAGAAGACATTGTCAAAAATAATACATACCTAACCACGTGATAAAATACATTATAACAGAGGACTTTCGAGTATGTGTTATAGAATATGCTTATAACAGAGCATCGAGACAATATATAGCTTATATACGAGAGGCACATTATTTGCATACAACATTAAGGATAACAAGAGGACAGACGACAGCCATCAGAGCTTGCTGCAAATACCACATCACAGCGCTTTTCTCGAAAAAAATTATCCGAGACATGTAATATTGTGAGCTGGATTATATAACACCATATACAATGTATATGTAGCTATAATAATACCGTATAAGTGAAAAAGCATAATGACATTAGTCATAAATTAATGTCCGTATTCCCACGTGATTCATGTATACCGTGATCAAACAGATATCGAGAACAATTTATAATTCTCAAACCAACTTTGAAAAGCAAAAATGAAAAAATTTCTCCAAACACTATTTTTATACAGCAACGCCACGACAGATGAATATGTCTGATGTACGCTAGAAAGCTATGGAGGAGAGGATATGAGATACTCGAATAATATAATTTTGACAGATGTAGCGTTTGTTATATAAAGGGAAGCATGCGTATAACTATATCGAAGTCGAGTCCAACGATAATAGAACTGGTGTACTTAAATCAGCCAATTATCAATCTTCCGAATGCCTAAGTATTATAAGGAGCAACTATAAATCAAACAAAGAGTTACATTACTAGTAAAAATTGATCTACTGTACGTCTAGCTCTCGGAATCGCTCTGCTTCCTACCTTCGCAGGACTTTGATTTCGTTTTCTAATGAATCCTCCTTTCCCTTTAGCGCCTTCTTGTCGATTATCTTCACGGCAAACATTTGACCAGGCTTCTCTTTACTCTCCGCTAGTCTCACTTCGGAAAACGCACCCCTAAACAAAGGAAAATAAAAAGAAATATATTTTTAGACATCGAAAGTAAATTTATCTACAATTAGAGATTATATCGTGTACGTGACGTTTCTTTAAGCATGTCATTATCCATGTAATTATATAAACTAACGTTTTTTTTTAATCTATAGATCAATTAATAATTGCATTATTAATTAATAATGCAAATTATCAGCAATTAAAATTATAGACCAGAGTTTGAGCACAATAATATGCTGCAAACAATTAACTCTTCAATTATCATATGAAATACGATAACAGATGTATCTTGAGACACATATTGAATGCATCAAAAGAAATGCATCATATTATCTAATTGTAAGTAACAGAAGGTCTTTTATTCTTCGTAAAATTTACGTTTTATTTTCCAGAGCCTCTTGACAAATACATATCAAAAAAAGTGTGAAGAAACAGCAAAATATCATTTTAATTAAGACAAATTATATATATAACGAGAATTTTTGGGAGAAAAGATCCGATCTCTATAAATAGAGTTTTCCCGAGTTATGACAAAAAACATATCATTATATAGGCAGAAGTCAAAGATTATAAATATGTATACTCAACGATTCTTGATTTTTATATATTGTGTTATTTAAGGATTCCCGATTAAACGGGAACGCACATTCAGTTTTATAAACAAGCTAGTTTATTCATATCTATGTACGGAAGTTATGGATACATTTTACATTTTGTGCAGAATCGCATTAAATTAAATTCTCCGTCACTTAAATATTCATTATAATGTATTGCAATACATCGGCAATCAGTTACATAAACGGCACAATAATTCATCGACAAGTATAGTTGACTGATACAGCTATTTATAGGTATATATGTCAGGGATTTGCGTTCTAAATATTTTTTTCAAAAGACATACACCGATAACGCGTATATACAAAACGATTAAGAGAAATATCGATGACGAACATTGAGTGCATTTTTTTCTGAATTGATCTAGTCAACAATCGACAAGTTTAATTCGGATTCCAGAAAGCTTCGCGATAAGAAGGAAGAAACTACATTTAATTTTTCAGTTCCAAATATAAAAGATAAAGATCGAATGTTAAAATTATAAAAATAGAATTATAAAGATATGTAATAATAACGATGCAATAGAGATGTGTGTGTGTGTGTGTGTGTGTGTGTATCTGTATGTGTATGTGTAATTGGAATCAACTTCCAGTTGAAAACATCCATTTAAGAGAGTAATCTCGCAAAGTGTTATTACAAAAATGCATATACATTATATTTTAATTCGATTTTAATGCAAATCGACGTGACATCGAAAGACATCCTTTACGCGTAAAGAGAAAAAAGCACAGCTTCTTCGCACGCGGAATATTCCGAAAAGCAATCCATCGCGAAAGAAAGTTACATTACATTAATATCGGTGAGACGAGGAAAGAAAGATTAAATCGCGGACACGGTTCCATTTTATGCAATCCACTTAGCACGCGACTCCTCGTCGTTTGTACGCAAATGAAAGAAACTGGAAGCTGTACGCTCCAAAGAAAGCCACGGAAAAAAGATGTATCTGTATATACAGGGTGGGGCAATTAAAACAGGCCACTTGAAAAATTTGTATAATAAACTATATATTGTATGAAAAATTATTATCGAGAAATCGATTTATATACACAAATTAGGGTGGTTCAATTTTAAAAAAAACTATGCTGATTTTCAAATCTCTGAAATACTTTCACTTTAAAAAGTAATAACCCTCTTGAAATTATATTCAACTTTTATATGTAACAATTTTTCATAAAACATAATTTACAAGTGGCCTGTTTCGATTGTCTCACCCTGTATGTAAAGCATCCAAAAATCGTTCAGGATGACTTCTTAATGAATTTCTTCGATCGATTCAAGATCAATTTTTCCTCATCGAAAATATATATCGAAGCAGATTTTTTCCAATAAGTATCTTTTCATAGTTATATAATTTTTCCTGTAATTAACCTAAATGAAAATCATTTCTGTCAGACAAAAAATTATATTAATTATAAAATTCTCTCAATTATTCGTCTTTTCGAAGCTTAAAACCGCGTAAAAAAAATTTTACTTTAAATCGTATTTTTAACTGAAAAATATTACAATAGAAAAAAGAGAGAGAAAAATCTGATTCATTTTTTATTTTCAGAAAAGAACTATTTCAAACTGATCGAGAAAGCTATGATTAAAAGAACGCGCGATAGTTTGAGAACATTCTGTATTCATACGAATTTCACTGGATTTAGTGGCAATATAGAAGATCATCCTGGAGGATCGCGCGAAATGCATACTAATATCGCGTTCCTATAAATGAAAGGAATAACCGATATGTGAAATACATGCGAGAGAGAGAGAGAGAGAGAGAGAGAGCAGATAGACAGATAGACAGACAGAAAGACAGAAAGACAGAGACAGAGAGACAGAGACAGAGACACAGAAACAGAGAGACAGAGACAGAGAGACAGACAAACAGACAGAAAGACAGAGACAGAGACAGAAAGACAGAGACAGAAAGACAGAGACAGAAAGACAGAGACAGAAAGACAGAGACAGAAAGACAGAGACAGAAAGACAGAGACAGAAAGACAGAGACAGAAAGACAGAGACAGAAAGACAGAGACAGAAAGACAGAGACAGAAAGACAGAGACAGAAAGACAGAGACAGAAAGACAGAGACAGAAAGACAGAGATAGAGACAGAGACAGACAGACAGACAGACAGAAAGAGAGAGAGAGAACAATATGGCCTCATTCCAAATAATACTGATCCGCCGAATATGTTTGCGAATTTATGTTTCGCAAACACGACAACATCTCCATCTTTCTTCTCGCGTGATTCGTTTCCATATAAACAACTATTTCTCTCCGATTGTATCATCCTTTTCTCAGAGCGTCATACGAATTTTAATATTCCATCATTCTCCGGTCTTCTCGATCATCGTTACGTAACTGCGTAATCATAGACAATCTGTTATACGAATTAAGAAGATGTCATATATACATATGTGACGCGTGGCAGCGAAAGTGTTAAGAGAGCTAATGCTTAATCGATCTTGCACAGAATATATATAACGCGTGCTCCGATTTTACGCATATCGTTACGCTTACATTTATCATTTAACGTAATATCACGTCATATATAATATTATAGTATTAGTGTAATATTGTTATGTCGTTAGGCGTAAAAATAATGTTGATTCGTAATATTATAAAATAAAAAATCGGTGTTGATCCCTCCCGGGAAGAGTTTATCGTAAAGACGTACATGGAATATCAGAAAATAGCGTTTATCTTTTTGCTAAAGTGCAAACATTTAGAGATAAAAAGAACATCACAATTTTCCATTATTTGCATATCTCTTGAATGTAAACAGACTGCCGTATAAATAATCACGTATTTGCCGGTGTGCTGCGTATCGAGATCTACATCAGTCATTAACTCTTTAATCTACGACGATAAAATGTTTAAGCGGCGATTAAGCCGGAAATTGGATATCCGTTGGATAAAGTTCCGAAAGGTACTCACCCGCAATTTTTTTTAAAACTTAATATTCTTACGTATTTTGACGCGCTGATTACGAATATCATAGTGAAAATTGGCAACTACTTGATTTTCATGGTAAAAACCATGAAAAACCCATAAAAATTATAATTTCTTACGCTTATCTCAGTAAATCATGGAAAATCATGATAAATGTTTTAGACAAAAGTTTTAGATCTCACAGAGATAAACATTTTAGGTCCTATACATTTCCACCGTACGAATAATAGTTTTCGAGGAAATGGAGTATAAAGACCAGTAACAGCGTTAACACAAAAATCCTAATTTTAGAGTGCTTTTTAACTGTGAGTCCCCATTGCAAACCTATATGGAACGTCGCTTCGCGTGGAAAAGTGTATGCGTAGATACAGTGAGTTCCGCCCCCCTGCGGGGGGGCCCCACTACCGAAGAACTAGACAAATAAGTTTGCGTGGAACCTCGCTTTGCGTAGAAAGTTGCAAACTCATGTGAAACCTCGCTTCGCGTGAAAAAGTGTATGTGTGGAAACAGTGGGTTCCGCTTCCTTCCGGGGGGCTCCACTACCAAAAAGCTAGACAAATAGGTTTGCGTGGAACCTCGCTTTGCGTGGAAAGTTGTAAACCCATGTAGAATCGTATATATGTACTGCAAAGTGCATGCTTACAATTAGATGGGAGGACAGATATAAGATTTAGAGTCCATCGTTTTTGTCGAAAACTATCACTCGTACGATAAAAATGAATAGGACATAAAATGTTTATCTCTGTGAGATGTAAAACTTTTGTCTAAAACATTTATCATGATTTTCCGTATTTACTGAGATAAGCGTAAAAGATTATAATTTTTTATGGATTTTTCATGTTTTTCACCATGAAAATCAAATAGTCGCCAATTTTCACTATGATATTCGTAATCGGCGCATCTCAAAATACGTAAGAATACTGAGTTTCAAAAAAATCGGGGGTGAGCACTTTTCGGAAGTACACCCAAATTCCTTCGGTAATCATCAAGCGTATGTATCCCGCGACCCCGCGATAATTATTCCGATGATTGAATTTCCGCTAATATAAAAAGAGAAAAACATGTACGTCACAGAGAAGTTTGCCTATTTCAATTTCACGCCGTGATAATCTCGACGATCGGATGGACGAGGGATGATACACTTACGTGCCCAATAAATCCTTCAGGACGTATTTGTCCTCGACGGATGGCGATCTGTCATCCTTCCCGTCCTTCTTGATCTTCTTGTTCGAATCCTTCTTGCCGAAGAGCGGCATCTTGTCCCACGAAATTCGCGCGAGCGCGCGTATGTTATATACGACACAACGTATCTACACGCGCAGCGTATCCGTCACATAAACGGCAACACACTGTATATATCGCTTCCCGCGAAGATCTCTTGTATATGCGTTCTGCAACGCGATCAACGCGAATAGCACCGACGAGTTATAAAAGTTCCAAGAGTACCGATCCCCGAGAGGATCCAGAAGACTTCGCCGATCGTCGTCCTTCGGCGCACTGGGAAGACATTCGAGGCGTCAGACGCGTTGGCAGATCGTCATGTTCTCCCGACAATTCCGCAGGAGCGATCGTGAACCCGCGACCTTTCGGATTGTCTGCGATAGCCTGGCCGTTCTATCTCTCTCTCTCTCTCTCTCTCTCTCTCTCTCTCTCTCTCTCTCTCTCTCTCTCTCTCTCTCTTTCTCTCTCTCCCTCTTCGCGGATCCGCGAATCGTATATCCTCTCGTATCTTCTTTCTCTCTCACTCGCGTCTCACGTTCATTCGCCGACTATTCAGCTACCGCTGGGCCGTAACTTTCTTCGCTACCGTTCGCTACCACCACTACTCGCGCAGAGTTGTACAAGCGTCTTCGTATCGGGCTCAGGGTCGCGGCCTCGCTAGATAGCTCGCGTTCCTTGCCACCAGACGCTACTTTATCGCGCTGCCGTCACGTCGTCGCTCCACGTCGCTCTTGGCGATACGCGTTCGCGCCCGTGCCAGCCCTGGGTCATAATGTCAGCAGCGCACCCGTAGCACCGCAACGATATATACGGTATATACATCCGATCGGACTGGACTGGATGAACGAGAATGACAGCTCGATGACAGCGCGCACCAAGAGTCGCGGAGCGTGCATTCGGTAATTCGCCAACGTTCGTTGCGTTTGACGTTGGCGTCGTCGTTATCAGTGTTGCCAATCGAGTAATACTATAACAGTATCAACCAATCAGCGAATCCCTGACAGAGATAGCGATTCATCCAGCATGTATCCATCCTCTTCTACGAATTGGATCATGACGTTTTCGAATGTAGCTTCTTCTTCTTCTTCTTCTCTGATATGGCTGGGAGACTTTCCGAAAGGAATTGTCTATACACCATTAACTAGGGGTATAGGTATTAGATAGGTTAATATATGATAAACTAATATAGGTATTGGATAGGATAATATATGATAAACCAATATAGGCATTATATAGGATAATGTGTGAAAACCTCTTTTTGAGTCATATGGGAGGATGGGACCCGAGCGGAATCGAACCTGGAATCTTTCGATTACCAGCCTGCGACTCTACGCCCGGCGCCACGCATCGTCCCAATTTCGAATGTAGCAAAAAGTTTAAACCATAGACACTGTATATCTAGACCAAGTGTTGAGGAGTGGGAGCCGAGGTGCGCGTAGAAAAGGACATACTCTGTTTCGTTCTCCTTGCGTCCTCTCTCGCTCGCACGTAGCATGACGAAAGAGAGCGCTATGCTCTGTGCGAGCGAGAGAGAACGCAAGGGGCACGAAACAGAGTGTCCTTTTCTACGCGCATCTTTACCCCCACTCCTTAAATAAAGGCAAACGCTCGGTCTAGATATACTATGACTACGTTTACACGTCACCCTTAATCGCGGTTTAATACTATCCACAGTTTTAAAATTGACCAATCACGATTATTCTTCTGAGAATGGAATGATCGTGATTGGCCAGTTTTAGAACTACAGATGTTATTAAACTCGATTAAAGATAACGTGTAAACGTAATCTATGTCTATGGTTTAATCGTTCCTGAGAGCGACTATAATGACGTCATTGCATCATCTCTACCAATAAGAGACTTGAATTCATAGTAAAATATACTGATTAATTGATCATTGGTTGGATTAATTCGTTCATTCGAAAACGCTATCATTCTCCCACTCTTGAAAGCTCGCTCCAGTATCAGATTGTGCATTAAAAATTGAAAATAAAAAATTTAACTTTAAAATTAAAAATAAAATTAGAACAAAAGGATCTAAAATTTCTTCGATTGGCCAAATTTCAATTTTCAATGGATACCCAGTAAGCAATTTGATAACAAATTGTTGCCAAATTGGCATCAAAAATTTGCTCAAAACTTGGTAACAAATCCAATGCCATTTGTGTCCGCATTAAGCTTGTGTTTTGGTGACAAAACTTGATGACATAACCTGACAGCAAATTGACGGCAAAAACCGAACAAAGCTTGACATCAGCAGATTGCCGAACAAAAACCGAACAAATTCTGCAGCTTTTGGCCATTCGTATAAAATAGTATATTTAAATGGATTTAAAGTCTCAATCCTAAGTAATAAAATGATGATAAGTTTTGGTTATAAAATGACCATTAGATAATTAGACATTATATAGAATCATATATTAATGTGTCAAAATATATAGGTGAATTTAAATAATATATTTAATAATAATTATTCGTACAATTATTATAGTATTATTAATAATAATTATTTGTAAATGTAAATGTAAATTGAAAATCGAACAATTATCTGTCCGATTTGCTAAAAATCAGTTCGATATCTGAATTTCCTGTATGAGAATTGTGTCAAAACTTGAATTGATAGAAATATATATATTACAATATTATTAGCATTTTGCAGGCTTTATATATACATTCATGACAAGAATTTAAATACGGGTATAGATAATGAATAACGCGCCGCATAGCGATAAGCGACTGAACTATTTTATAATACTTTGTAATAAGCTGCAGATTCTGTTCGGTTTTTGCTGCCAATGCTGCGAATTTGCCATCAGATTGCGCACTCCAGATCTTGCTCAGTTTTTGCATAGACAATCTGATGTCAGTCATGTCAGCAAGCTTTGCTCGGTTTCTGCCGCCAATTTGCTGTATAGTTATGTTAGCAAGCTTTGCTTGGTTCTTGCTCGATTCTTGCTGGTAATCTGCCAGCTTAATCGGTAATAATAGCTCATGTACCAAATTTGTAGTCTTTTTCCTGACAATAATTTGTAGCAAGCACTTGGCAATATATATCGATATATATTCAAATTCTTGTCATGAGTGTATATAAAGCCTACAAATTGCTAATAATATTATAATATATATATTTCTATCAGTTCAATTTTTGATATAATTCTTATACAGGAAATTCAGATATTGAATTGATTTTTGGCTAATCGGACAGATAATTGTTCGATTTTCACTTATTCAAACAATTTCTGTCCAAAAAGATCTTTAATTTTATAAATTAAGTTATTTAAATTTACCTATATGTTTTAACATATTAATATATGATTTTATATAATGTCTAATTATCTAATGGTCATTTTATGACCAAAACTTATCATCATTTTGTTACTTAGGGTTAAGGCTTTAAATCTATTTAAATATATACTTTTATACGAATGGCCAAAAGCTGCAGAATTTGTTCGGTTTTTGCTGACAATCTGCTATCAGATTGTCTTGCGCAGATCTTGGTCGATTTTTGCCATCAATTTGACGTGAAATCGTGTCAAGCTTTACTCGGTTTTTGCCGTCAATTTGCTGTCAGGTTATGTCAACAAGCTTTGTCACCAAAACACAAGCTTAATGCGGACACAGATGGCACTGGATTTGTTACCAAGTTTTGAGCGAATTTGATGCCAATTTGGCAACAATTTGTTATCAAATTGCTTACTGGGTCTATTAGAACAGACATGGCTGACTGGGTAGTTTGATACGGACTTTGTAGAGATCGATGATTTCAAGATTGAAATTTGACCAATCAGGACAAAGAAATCTTGACTCTTTTTACTCCGATTAGTCAAATTCCAATCTTCAATCTTCAAATGTCTTCAAGTCTGATACGAGCTTGGTAGGAACTTCACGCGCTTTTTAAAGACGATCGGCCTTCAGCTGATCGTCCCGTTGCAGTCCGCTATAAGGCTGTAACGGCAACGGCAGCGCGATGCGATTTGTCAAACGGAGCGGTGCGCGTGTGTGGGACACCGAGGCGAAGGAAGGAACGTGAAGGAGTCGACGAGACAAGAGTGCCGTCCTGCCGTTCGCGGCGGGCCGTTGACAGGCGCGTTCGAATGCGCTCGCCGCTCCTAGCATTTCGGCGCGCGGTGACAAGGAGAACGTTGGCTCGAGGTCGTCGTTCCGTGTTTCCGTTAACGTATACACCGTACGACAAGTACAGGCCTGTTAATTGGTTATATATACTCCCTTCGTTTCTTCGTGCGTCTCCGCGTATCTCTTCGTCTCGAATCCGCAACAGCGGAGGGAAAAACCGGCTGATCGTCACGCACGATACATCGAACTACTTCGAACGGCGATATATACATTACACACGTATATGCATCGTGATCTTGTTGTAACTTGTTGTAACTAACCTTGCAATACGCGTTTCTGGCGTCCAGCGAAACCTAATTAGTAGTTTGCGAATCTCTCGATTTCACTCCATTGCGTTTTCTCGCGAGTGCGTGAAATGTGAGTTCCTTTTGTTGAATAATAAGTCGTTCGTTAAAGAAATACGTACGTCATGTAAGTATATTTATCCTCGCGGGGGATAACATGTGTAGAAAACCACAATCCGATGTTGCGAAATTTATTTGTTATGAGCTCTTTCTCTCTCTCTCTCTCTCTCTCTCTCTCTCTCGCTCACTCACTCACTCACTCTCTCTCTCTCTCTCTCTCTCTTGTACAAACGATATATTGTCAATAGAATGATTATTATTATTTAGCGCTTGATTGTTTCTGATTATTTCATATAATTGATCGGCATTCAAATTACGTACGTTCGCGCTATGAAGCAATAATTATAATAATTAGACTTGCCGAGAACATTTGTTGTAGAAACAAATTTTATTGCATTCCGTTAAAATTAGCATGCTCGTAGAAATTATATCGCGTATAGACTGGTAAAGTTTGTTTAATGATCCATTGTTAAGTCGCTGAACAAACTACAAGTTTAGTTTCTTTGTTAATATACTGGGTGTCCCCAATTTAAATGGCAAAACTTCAAGAGCTAAGACAAGAAGTCCTCTAGAGATTTGCTCGTTTTTACTTCATTTTAGAGAAAATCGCAAAAATTCAATCTCTCATTGTCAGTCGCTCTCTTGAGTTGATTGGCATCGAATAAACTTTCTGCTTCAAGGTTCCTTACATATGTAAATACTTGATGTTATCCTTTACGGTGCGAATCAATTGAAGAGAGCGATTAAGAGACCGAATCATAGATGCAGTGCATCAAATATCACCTAGAACAATGTCTAGCTGCAATTAATGAGGTCGGTGCTAGATGTAATGCTTGCATTGCTGCAAGAGGGCAACATTTTGAACAATATCTGCATTAAATAGATGATAACATAAATAAAATGTAAATAAATAAGTAAAAAAAATGAAAACTTATTTTGTTTCTTTTTTTGTGATTTTCTCCAAAATGGAGCAAAAACGAGCAAATCTCTAAAGGACTTTCTGTCTTAGCTTTTCGGTCCCCTACACGCTCCTGAAGTTTTGCCATTTAAATTAGGGACATCCTATACATGTGCAAATATTTTTATGCAACTGATGCGATAAAGTGTATTTGCAGCTCATAGGAAAAAATTAATAGTATTTCTAAAGTAGATAGCATTTCGCTACCTACTTGACAGCACAATTAAACAATTTCATTTGGCTATATCGTCTCGAAAAGACTCCACTATAGTTATGCGAATAATAGTAAATAAACATCTATTTTCTTAATTATAGATGTGTATTATTAATGTCTTTTGATTGTTGTAAACATTTGTCAACAAAATTAAACATACAAAATGTACATTATGTATAGAATTTTAACAATAAGATATATATTTTTACACAATTAATATGCAGATAAAAGCACTTTAGAAAATGTATGTATGTGGTATTTTTTAAGAAATTAATGAAAAGAATAAAATGTAAGATTATTAATATGCCTGATGTGTTCTTGTCTCTAGAAAGTGTATACAATATTGTATGACAATTGATGCAATGTATTGGTATCCCACTTGTATCAAACAAATTTTATTTTATTTATGATAGAATTTTGACAACAAGAATAAACTACATTAGACAGTAAGAATAAACTATGTTGCAAATTGAAATTGTTTCCTGCCTATGTGATGTGTAATAAGTTATGTTACTTGGTTAAATAAGTAACAAAGTTAATAAACATGTTAATGATTTAACAGCTATAGAATGCCACCGAGACGAGTAGAAGATGTGCCTGTGAAGAGAGTGGCAGCTGCGGGTTGTAAGTTACCGGCGCAACTGCCAGTGGGAGAAATTCTAACCGATATTACACAGAATAAATGGAGACTGGGAAATACCATTGGATATGGTGGTTTTGGAGATATATACTTAGGTAAATATTTATGTCCATAATCTATTTGCATTTGTAATTTGTATCGTATTTTATACATATATACAATTAAATATAATAAAATTGATTTTTTTTACAGCTTCTAACGATATTATGTCACCTGTTGGCCAAGATGCCAAATATGTTGTAAAAATTGAACCTCATAATAATGGGCCATTATTTGTTGAAATGAATTTTTATATAAGAGCAGCGCGTAAGCACATAAGTAAGTAATGCATACATAATATGATTTATATCAATCTATTTAAAGACACAAAAAATGAATAAAAGTATGATTGATAGTAAAATAAAAGTTTTGATATTTTTTTTTACAGTTAAAAGCTGGTGCGAATCTCAAAGGAAGAGGAAAATTGGTGTTCCCACGTATGAGGGCTCGGGATCTCACCTTTATAGAAATCAACGATACAGGTTTCTAGTAATACCGCGATATGGTATAGATATTGGAAAACTATTTCTGTCACATAGAAGGAAATTGCCAACAAGATTAGTTAACACACTGGCTGTACAAATGGTAAATTTCACACTTGTGATGAGCATATGTAAACAATTATCGCACAATCTTGCTTACGATTATTTACGACTTATAATCTTTTTTTGCAGTTGGATGCGTTAGAGTATATTCACAGCAAAGGATATGCTCATGCAGATATTAAGGGACCAAATATCCTATTATCGTACGGGGACGGGATAGGAAAAGAAAAATCCCAGGCATACCTCGTAGATTACGGACTGGCGTATCGTTTTCGCACAGGAACTGGTGAACACAAGCCATTTGTACATGACGAGAGAAGAGCTCATGAGGGCACTTTAGAATTCACATCACGGGATGCTCATCATGGAAGTATGCCACATTACTTTTAAAGGATATTTTCGCATATCATTAATGATTTGTATACCAATCTATCTATAAAGAATATTATATTATTTAAGAAACTGACAAGAACGATCAAACTCTTCAATTTTAGCAAAAAAAATTTTGCATTGTGAAAACTATTGATTTAAAAATTAGAAATTACTTCGGATTTCAAAGTTTTATTAAGTAAAATATTTTTCAGCACATTCGAGGAGAGGAGATCTAGAGACTTTAGGATATAATATTATACAATGGTTATGTGGAAAGTTACCTTGGGAAAAAGGTAATGATGAAATGGACTCAGTCATCGATCCAGAAGAAGTTCATCGACAAAAAGAAATTCTTTTATCAGACTTATCTTTATTTATGGACAAATGCTTTCCTTATAAAAAAACACCACCAGGTTAGTTAAAATATCATAAAATAAAATCAGGAATGCTAAAAAAAAATGGATTCACATTTTGTGTATAATTTTGTATTATTACTCTCTTTTTTTTTTTTGATACCTTGTTTTATATAAGATATCATCTATTTCTTACAGCCGCAGTTATGAAATATATGAAATATGTGACCGAGCTAGAATTCGAGACCAAACCCAATTATTCCTATTTACGGAATTTATTCGTACGCAGTGGCAGCCAAGATGGCAATATTCCTATGTGTCTCTATAGTATGAAAGAATCCAATGAAAATCTTACAAGCGCTATATTTTTCGAGCGTCCATATTTAAGAGAAAGGAGACCTTGCAAGCCTGTAAATGGCGAGGTAAATTTCACTTAACTTAATTTCAAATATCTAGTATAATTTTTAAACTTATAGAATTAACTATATTATTTTAATATTATTTAGATTCGAATAACTCGAAATACGCAGCCTAAACATCCAATTCAGAATAAAGAGTTTAGCTGGGAAGCAGTATTGGCGCTGCACCCGGATAAATTTGCAAAAATTAGTACTCAACCACCACCTTCGCCACTGACACCGCCTCTCACACCCCCATCATCCTCGCCTTCACGACCACCATCTCTACCGACGTACGCTATGCTAGACGTACTTCGTAGAATGAAGGAAAGACAATCAAGTTCATTTAGGCATAAAGGAACGCCGAAATCATCGGAGTGAGTATTTAATTTTCACGGTTGCATATTCAAGCATGATATACGTATAAGTATACGAAAAATATATATATTTTTTACTTATGTTATTTATATCTTTATTAATCGATTATTATCCGAATTTCAGTAACGAGCTCAAACCAAAATGGATGACACCCGCAATGGAAGAAGTCGCACGATTAAAAAAAAAGGTTATCGAGTCTTCTAGGCCTGTAGCTAACTCCGAAAGTCCACGCGTAACACGTTCACGTATGGCGAAGATAAAACGTAAGATTAATATGTGAAATTATTACTTAAGAAAGAAAAGTTAGAAAAGCATATAGAGTGATCTGCCATTCTTATATTTTTAATTAATAGTATTATATTTAATTAATATATTATAAATAAAATATAAATATTTAATAAATTCTGTAAACTTGATTACATTATTGATATATTAACAAATTGATTCACACACATTGACTATTATTTTCAAAATAATTGTAAAAGCGTATTTTATAATTATAGAAATTATATAAAAAATTTTGATAATCTTAATTAATTCGAAAAATATTGATGATACTTTTTTGTTACTGAAAAATTATTTGCACAAATCTTAGAAGACTTCTTATAAACGTTTATACAATAGAATAGTGGACATTTGTATACACTTTTTAAGATTGATCAATAATATGTAACTAATTATATAATTATATATTAGGACTTGGAGTTAAGAAACAACATAAACGGAAAGGGGACGATTCGATCGAGATTACGCATAAAAGAAGAAAAGGTTCATTCTCTTAAATGGACCTGATTAGTATTATGGAGATCATATCTCTGAAAATGACACCATTGGGAATATATAATCAAGTATTATTCGGACAAAATCTCATTCATTGACACGATGTTATCGATACACGTCGCGCTAATTTGTTTAAGACTGCTTCATCATGATGATTTATTCTTTGATCATGTTAAACAATATATATATATAAGATTTCTAAATAGTTGTATAGCGAACAAAATAGTGATAAAATATTATTAATAATACTAAGTGACTAAGTGACTTCCTCCTAGGAAATTACAGAGATTCAATAGAATTAATGTGTTCGTATAGAAAGATATCAACTGTGGATGTCGTAATATTCCTGCAAGACATAATGTCTGTTATATAATTTAATCGCACAAGTGAAATTTGCAATTAAATCATTAGATTAAATTTATTTAACATTAATATGTTGAATGAGAGAAAAAGAGAAAGAAAGAATGTGTGTGTGTGTGTGTGTGTGTGTGTGTATGTGTGATATAATATTATAATAGAGTCAGTCAAATTAAATGTGTGTGTGTGTGTGTGTGTGTGTGTGTGTGTGTGTGTGTGTCTATATATTTACAATCATACATTATAATTAATTTAACTGAGGTTTGTGTTCGACAAAATATATAACACAAGCAATATTATCAAATTTCTAATGTCCCAATCTCTTGTGTTCTACAAGATGATATACAGTATTTAGATATATAAAAGCAAATTGACATAAAGTAGTAAAGATAATTATACGACGATTACGATAAATTATTAGACATCACAAAATTTTTGATTTATGAATATTCTTGTGCAATATAAATCATAAAGAAATGTCAAAGGAAAGATGACGTGGATATTGAATGCGTCATGTTTATAAAATCTTGTTTTCCATAACGATTATGTCCTTTCCTATTTAACTGCTCAAGAATCATTATAAAATATTAAAGATTTATTCACTCAGATATCTGACTCAATTAATTCATGTATTAATTTTTTCAGCTGTATTAATTTCACGCATAAATCAGATAAGAAGAAATAGATTTCTTTTGTTAAAGTCACAATTGTAAATACCCCATTTCTCTTCATTAGAATAATCCGTTCCGCTAACTTATATAAAAATATATTTAAAGATATTATAATTTTTATAGATTAATTTCTACAATGACATATGCAGTAAGCAAAACTGTAGACATAACATATATATTTAGTTTATATCATGACATTTAAAATTCATGTTAGTGTTTGAAGGATAATTCAATACTATGAAGGGATAGTAAATAAAACATATGATAAGATTTCGCTATTTTATATACTGTATGAGTGAAAGAGATTCAGTAATTTTTTTTTAATTCAATGGCGTAATTTCTGAGCTTACCATATATTAGAAAATACTACATTATGATTTATATTTTATGTCACATTATATGAACTTTTATCTCTGACTTTAGATATAACGCGCGTCTTTACACAAAACATTATTAATTGATGTTTAATCATTGTTACTGCTTTTCGTTGTCGTGATCCATTTATAGATTTATGTTACAATTTTTTTACGATACAAATTTGTGATAATTTATTTATATCATTCTAAGTTATATGTACCTGTGTCTTCTTTCTTCTCCCAACAAAAAAAAACATCGTTATATTGCTCGGAACTGTAATTGTCATCAATCATCTATATTTGTATTCTATTTTTATGCGAAATTCCCCCTTTATCTTTATATTTAAATGCGAATATAATATAGGTACTCTGTTTCCAGAATGTGCATTCAAAAAATGATTTAATGTGATTCCATATGAGAGATTTTTGAAAAAATCTTAAAATCTTTGCTGGACAAATATTATTCTCTCGTAGATACTTTATATAGCCAAATATACATTATTAGATTACTTTGTACAGGTAGATATCTCACTGGCAATAAAACAGACTTTGTAATAATCAAAAACAGTGTGATAAGACCGTGCGTTTTCCTAAGTGTCGCTGAAGATTGCGAAAAAAAAACCACTATATTATTATTTTATATACATAAGATGAAATAAATTACTTAAATTTGAGCGAAAAACAACTATTATTATTTTATATACATAGGGTGAGTTTAATTACTTAAATTCATGCGGAAAATGTAACTAAAATCACAGAGATGTAACTATTAAATATAATGAAAAGAGAGATGTGTGTGTATATAAAATATATAAACCGTATATATATATATATATATATATATATATATATATATATATATATATATATATATATACATGTGCTCGCATCGGCATTATATATTTACTGCTCAACATATTGTCTATGACTACATTATATTACGAATTATATCAAACAAATATATGGAATAATTAACAAATTTATATTTTTGCATGCAATAGTTTATAGAATTTATATCACATTCAAATTATTAAATAATTATTACGTTCGCAATATGGCGGAATGGGGATGTAATCGAGTACTATTAATCGTGTTAAATATTTGGATCGCGTAAAACGTAAACCATAAACGATGTTATTCACTCTCTCATTACTTTCGTAAGAAATAGAAAAAATAGCAGCGCGTAAAAAATACTAAGGATTCTATTGGAAAAAAATTAACTAATAATTCGTTAATCTCTCCTTTGAAAATTAATCAAATATCAATACAATATGTTCTTTATTGATAGGGATTTATATTCCAATTTTGCTTTTTAATATGGCAAGTTTTAGACGATAACGCGATTTAAAAGTCATGCTTGTGGGAGATATTATATAAGTTACGGAAAATTTACATGAAAAAAAAATCTCAACCCAAAATAATTCAAGATTAAAAAAAAGGATACAGACGAAAAGAACAAATTTCGCCATGAACTTTTACAATATTATTTCTGCTTAATCTGAAGATTAATGATAAGAAAGATCGATTTGAAATTAAGAAGGCAATTCTCGGAAGATAAAAGAAAAGTGTCTCGAAATTTTCTTGGAATTGATTTTCATTTTCTGAAATTCAACACGAATTTCGTTCGTCGCGGACATTAAGGAGCAATGTCCTGATATTCAGGGAGAGCATTCTCCATTCATTCCCGTCGTCGGATGCAACGGCGAACTTCGGCCGTCTAATAATAGAACGGCGACGATTCCGTTGACGTATCGTGCGTGCCCCTAATATACACGCGCACGTGTAAATGCCTATTCCACGCATCTTCGAAAAATAAACGCAGCTACGCGCGCGGACGCGCGCAAAGAATGTACAACTATACTTTCGCGGTGCCCTGGGTTTTGAGCGATATCCGGGTATTTTCCGGTGGAGATCTTTTATTTCGTTGCAACTCATCTGCAGTCATTAATATTCCATGCAATGCGCGTATCGGTTCCATGCTTTCAAAATATCTCAGATATAAATCTTCCGAAACGTTACGTGTATTATTTCAGACACACAGTATTAAGAAATATTCAAACGGTCTGCGATGACAATAATAAAAGGCAAAACGTAATCGAAGTCATCGTTTTGTTCAAATTAAAACTCTAGCATGAGTCTTTTAGAAAAATCCGTTTAAAAACAATCTTATTTTTATTCTTATATAATTTTTTTTAAATAAAGTTTTTTTTTTTTTTTTTTTTTTAATATAAACAAAAATAAATCTATGGAAATAAAAGAGAATTCGAAATCAAGAGATAGTTTCGCCAAATTTAGAGAAATGCGTTCATTGGCCCACCCTCGACGATTTAAGATCTCAGCATGGGTCTTTTAGAGAGATCCGTTAAAGAATGTTATTATTTTTATTCTCATATAATTTTTCTTTAATAAAAAGTTCCTCTTTTTTTTTTAGATATAAATCAAAATAAATTTGTGGAAAAGAAAAATCCAAATTGAATGATTATTTCGCGAATTTCAGAGAAATACGTTCATTGGCCCACGGGATCGTTCACCCTCGGCGATTTTCGGACGACGCGCGCCGATCGCGTCAGTCGCGCTGCATCCTGCGAGCGTGTCGCACGTGACGTGTGTACGGAGTGCAAGAGCGTCGGCCGAATCCAACAACGTCGATTTTACGATCTCGCCTCACCCTCCTCGGGGCTCTCGGGCGAGTTTCGGCGCGCCGGTCCAGTCCTGATTCCCCACCGCAGTCGGTGGTGTCAGTCGCGATCCGTCCGGCGCAGCGCGTTCATCTCCCGCTCGTATCCGTTCGCGCGGGAGTCGTTCACCCTTGTTCACCGCGCGCGCGCGCGCGGGCGCGCGAGACTCCCCTCGGTGTTTGCGAAAGATAATGTTGGTCCTCGCGCGTTCACGGATGATGTGTCGTCGAGCCTGTTGGGAGCGAACCGGCGAGACGTCGTCGCGCGACGATCGTTGCACGTCACGCTGCGAGTAAGCGCAACGTTCGACGAAAGACGTGATTACGAGGGATCGTCGTCGCTGCGGACGCCGCGATGGGCAGCGAGGTGGAGGCTGCGAGCGCCAACGCCGTGGACTCCGACTCCGGTTCGGTCAGCTGGGAGGATTTTTTCGGTGAGCGATAATGCAAAATACAACTTATCTTTTTCCCTCTCATATTATTTATTCTCGAAACGTGATCGCGAGATCGACCGCGCATGCGTTTGCGCGCATGCGCTACGGTCATGTATGATGTTCCTCTGTCTTTTTTTTTTTTCTTTCTTTTGTTTTCGACACGTGTTTTGCGAAACATGTTGCATTTCGTATATGGCGCCGAGGCAGATTAAAGTGCGGGCACGCATCCTCGAAACGCAAATGACCCGAATTAATGCGCGTCTCGAGGCTCGTCGCGCGAGTTTATTGCGTCTAATGACGCGATCCTCTCTCTCTCTCTCTCTCTCTCTCTCTCCCTCTCTTTCTCTCCGGAGCGTTTAACCAATTTGAAATGCATGCAATCGTGCAGATTTCCCGCGTTGTACACAAGATTTTTGTACTTGAAAAATATCGAATAAAGGGAAAAGATATAAATATAAATGTAATATAGCTTTTCATAGGTACACAATCTATGATAATTAGATATAATTATAATAAAAATATAATTACATTTATTATTAAATTAATATTGAAGCATGCGAAAGATATGGGAGCTGTATTTTTACAAAAATCGTAATTTTTCTATATTAATGAGGGAAAAACTAAGAATATTTGCATTTTTTAAAGAGATAGATTAGTATAAAAAAATAATTGTTTTTAAAAAAATGATTTACAATGTATTTTTTTAAACAATTATTTGGTTTTTTTTTTGCACTAATTGATTTGTCTCATTATTCTGTACATAAAAGTATTACGGTAAGATTATCGAAAACTGAATATTTCACGAAATATTTTATTTTTTATATCAAAATATGTCAGATTAAAATATAAAATAACTCAAAAGGTACTTAATGAAGAAATACTTTATTATAGTGTTTTGGAAAGCTCTCGAGGTAAGCTACAAGAATATGTCATGAAAAATAGGGGGTTCCGTTTGAAAAATTCAAAGTGATTTTTATATGACCTTGACGGTGCTATTCAAGGTCATACTAATATTATTATACAATGCGCCACTTAGAGCTGTACAACTCTTGCATGAAACATTTTTTCACAAAAATGCGTTGCTTCCTCAAAAAATTGCTGATACGGGCGCTCTGTTACACCCTGTATAGTACACAAAATCCTAAGACATTAGAACAAATTTCTAAAATTTTCCACGACATTGCATTCAAACAAAAAGGGAGTATATTTTAAAAGAATTTGTAAATTCGTAAATATCTTTTTTCAATACCCATTTCGTCAGAAACCGTGCACTTTTTGCCGACAGAATTCTTTGGCGAATTCAGAATTGCAATTCTTCTCTAGGTAAAAAGAAATTGATTTTGTTAATGAATCGATATCTCTTCTCGGTAAATACAATATGTTTTTCTCGTTTAAATATTCTTATACTGTGACAGAGAGTTTTTGAAGGAATCGCTCGCCTGGCACTTCTCTTTAATTAGAAAGTCTACAGGCCACGGAAAATATATGCTATTTCGTAATGACAAAAAGCGTAATTGAGACGTTACGCGCGCAGAGAGCGAGGCTCCCGTAAGAAGGTCGAGAAGTTAACTCGGGGAAGCTAGTCGGCGGGATTAATTGTCAGTGATAAATAAAACCCGCCGGAGAGTCGCAATATTCTCGGATCTCCATAATTTGAAATGTATATAAGTACATACAACACAGAACATTGCAGCAACATTGCAACATCGCCGCAATGTTGCTATAATGTTGCAATATTGCTGCAATATTGCTGCAATATTGCTGCAATGTTGCTGCAATATTGCTGCAATGTTGCTGCAATGTTGCAATATTGCTGCAATGTTGCTGCAATGTTGCAATATTGCTGCAATGTTGCTGCAATGTTCTGTGCTATATGGGTAGCTACTTGTAAAAAAAAAAGGGAGAATAAAATTCGAAAGGGGCCATGGAAATAAGATTGAATATGACGGTCGGTTGGAAAAAAAAATCCTCGAATTTTTCGCCACGCGAAATTTTGCGGCTTCGCGAGGATCTCGCTCTGGCACGTCCGACCATTTCCAAGGGACAAGTGGCGCAGAACTTAAGGATGCAATACCCGGCGTGTCGCAAAAAACCGCCGCTTTGCCGGATGCAGCTTAGAGTGACGGCCGAACGAGCGTGCGTTCCGTGCGTGTATTCTTGCCCTTTTACGCTTTGCGTCGCGTCTCAACGAAAATTTGAGTATTTCAATCTCTCTCTCTCTCTCTCTCCGCGCGTCCGGATCTCTCCAAAAGTTGCTTCAGTCTTTTCGACGGTACAAAAACGGCCGTTATACTGTCGCACTTTGGAAAGTACATTAGAATATGTATTGTGACTTGCGCTTTCTAAATATGGTCACACGAAATCTGTAATGCCTCTAGTTTCTCGACATCTAAATGTCGAGGGTTCGAGTTTCGTAAAACATTAGATACTTTGAAGTTGTAACTTTTCAAAGCCCTATAAATCACGAAGACAAGTTTGTTAAGAGCGCCTTAAATATCCGTGTGATAGAGACTGGAGTATCGTAAAACTTGAAATTTCGGAGAATTGAAACGTTATTTCTTTACGAGCAGAAACGCAACAAGAAAGACAAATTACACACACACACACACACATATACTCTATGTAGCACTCGCTCTCGTAATTCCGCGTGCAGATTGAGACGAATAAAAAAAAGCGCGATCTCGATGCGCCACCAGTCCCTCGCCTCGAATCGAGGAATCGCGATCGCGCGCGCATTTAAACGCCGCGATCCTTCCGCGAGGAGTATTTCCGCGATTCGTTCGGAATAAATATCGGCTTGTGCAATGGGCATTCCGGTGCGCACGACATCTCGGTCACACCAGATGGATACTTACGGTCCTGGTAGCGTGGGCTTTACCGTGGCGTAGGCGTGCTCCTCGCTTCTCTGGTTCTGCGACCCGAGAGAGAACGTAACAAACGCCGGAAATCTTTCGATCGCGAGAGTTATCGAAACGTTAATGCGGCGCTACGACTCTTTACCGTTTGACAAACACGCGAGTACGTTTCTAGTATCGTTTAACAATTATTATTATCAGCACTTTCGATTTATGCGATGCTGTCCCAGAACTACACCGTAAAAAAATTGACTGTAAAATTTCAGACGTTGCGTATCTGCAGTTTTTTTGCAGACACGTTGCCTGAATTTTCAGACACATTATTCTGAACTTTTAGAAAAATAACTCTGACGATTAAGATAAATTGTCTGAAATTTCTTTTCAGACATTCAGATCTGACAATTGAGACAAAAATGTAATTAAATTTTTATAACATTTTTTACACTGTATCGAATGTCCTTTTGATGGTAGATTCCTTGGCTAATCAGGACTCTCGAATTTTCTTCAGCGAAAATGTCGAGGCGTCAATAATTTTCCATAATCGATTGAAGAAAAAAAAAAAAAAAACAGACTTTTCGCAAACTAAAATTCTGAAAAGCCAAAAAAGGAATAACAAACCTTACAATTTTTAGCTAATTTCAAGTGGTTTATTTTTTAGAATTTTAATTTGATATAATTTTAATTTGAGACTTATTGTTAGTTACAATGATATATATGTGATGAAAGAAGTAATGAATTTCTCTCGACATCTTCGCTAAGGAAAAATTGGACTCTAAATGGACTCTAAATTGACTAAAAAATTAAAAAGCATCAAGATATACCCTGCATATAGAAATCAATCTACTTAAATAAAAATAAATATATCAACAACCCCTAGTATGAGGAATATTATAACATAATCATCCATTAATATAGGGTGTCTCCAATATAAATGGCAAAACTTCAAGAGCGTGTAAGGAGACCGAAAAACTAAGACAAGAAATTCTTTAGAAGTTTGCTCGTTTTTGCTCCATTTTAGAGAAAATCGCAAAAATTCAATCTCTCATTGTCAGTTGCTCTTTTGATTTGATTGGCACCGAATAAACTTTCTGCTCCAAGGTTCCTTACATATGTAAACACTTGATGATGCCAATCAATTCAAGAGAGCGATTAAGAGACCGAATCCTAGATGCAGTGCACCAAATATCACTAGAACAATGTCTAGTTGCGATTAATGAGGTCAGTGCTAGATATAATGCTTGCATTGCTGCAAGAGGGCAACATTTCGAACAATATTTGCATTAAATAGATAACATAAATAAAATGTAAATAAATAAGTAAAAAAAAAACGAAAACTTGTTTTGTTTCTTTTTTTGTGATTTTCTCCAAAATGGAGAAAAAACAAGCAAACCTCTAAAGGACTTTCTGTCTTAGCTTCTTGGTCCCCTACACGCTCCTGAAGTTTTGCCATTTAAACTGGGGACACACACTCTGTATAATAATATTTTCTGTAACAATTTTTCTCTCATAAAGCATAAAGAAATTGAAGAGAAATTTGGTCGCAGGAAATTGGACTTTACAAATAAACACAGATCATGTACATTTGCAACGTTACACAAGGATACAATTAATATCGTTAGGATTAATAAAAAAGGCTACGGTGCGTATAGTGTACCTAAACTGTGAATTTTTATACGTTAAGACAAATATATTGTGATCTACACACATGGGAGGGGGCAGGTATAATATATTTACGCGATTATTCGCAAAAAGTCGCGCGATTTTCGAGATAGATTTTCTTACGCGCGTGCTATGTGTCTTTTACGTACACGCGTGTACGGTCAGTTTAGATCTTCATCCCAGACGCCATTGAACTTTATTTCCCGCGGCCTCGCTTGCACGTGCAGAAATTTTAAAGGAGAATCACATCGCCCGCGGCGGCGCAGGTTCGCTCGCCGAGACCGGAACGTGTACGTCTTCACCGAGAGTAGAGTCTCCTCATCTCTTTATCCTCTTCTATTTAATCCTAAACAGATTAACCTCGCATGCGCATACACAACGTAGCGTTATCATCGACGCGGCCTATAGGAAATAGGAATGCACAGAATCGAAATATATAACATTTATATCTAATTATTATAATAATAAGATTAATCGATCTTATTATATTATTCAAATTTTCTATATTATTCTATTTTATTATTCAGATTTTCTATATTTTTATTATTAATCTTTGTATTCATATTTTTTTTTATCAATTTTCTTTGGAATTGGGTTTCTTTTGCACCCCGAATAAAAATTATTTCGGTAAAAGTTAAAAGAAAATAAAAAAAATATGAATATAGATATTAACAATATATAAAAATATAGAAAGTTATATAAATTAATTAAATTAAAATAATTAATTTTAAAACTAAGAATAATATTTATCTTGTTTGATTAATAAAAGAATAAATTATTAATATTTTAAAATTTAATAAATTATTTTTAAAATTGACTAGTTTTATATAAAATTTTGATTAATCTCTCTCTTATCTTTCTTTCGTAATAGGGTTTCAGCTCGGTAATCAATATTATCATAAACTGTAAGGCATAAGTCTGAAATGTGCGTGTTGTTATAATTCAATCTCTTATTCTTCGAAATTTGTCGATGAGAACAGAAATTATTGTGGCAAAATTAGCGGCCGTTTCGACGCAATTTCTTCGTTGACGACGACGCGAGCTGCCGGATAACGTTATTATCTAAATAGGATCGTCGTGCAGTCCTTTTCCTTTCCGTCGCGCGCGCTTTTCGCCGCTTACCATGATGGGGGGGGGGGGGAAAGAGGATGTTTATGAACTTTGTTCTTCTTCGCGCGAACTCGTATCTCCGCTCATGATTGCACTCGCGCCCACGCGAAACGCGATACGATTTTCGCCGCGCGAATTATCGTCGCTCGTTCCATTTGACGTAGAAACATGAACCCTCAACCCCTTTCACTCTCCAATGCCCGCGGGGACGATATTTGTACGAGCTAGTTATTAGGTGTACAAATAAGTTTCCGCCGTTTGACAAAAGTTGGCGCCACCAGTAAGTTATGGTTAAAATTGTCAGATGTAAAACGTCCTTATCGTAAGATTGGACATCAGTCAATAACATAACCTTAAAATATTAGTGATTCTTTATCAGTATAATATATTCTTTTGTGTGCGAAAATGTCGAGTTTTGAGCCGAATAAGCGTCATTTGCGGGAACTTTTGATTTACTTCTTCAATTTGAAGAAATCTGCAGCTGAGGCGTATCGATTGTTTGTAGAAGCATATGGTGAGGCTGCCTTAAGTGAGAGAAGTTGTCGTGAGTGGTTTCAAAAGTTTAAGAACGGTGAATTTGACATCGAGAACAAAGAACGTAGCGGAAGGCCGAAAATGTATGAAGACGCGGAATTGGAAGCATTATTGGATCAAGATTCGTGCCAAACGCAAGAAGAACTTGCACTTACATTGGGAGTGACTCAAAACATTAAGTTCCGTTCTCTCACAATAAATGCCCAATTTTTGATAAAAAACGGCGGAAACTTATTTTTACACCTAATATTATTTATAATAATGACGTAACCATCTCTTCTATATATTTCTCTCTCTTCGTTTAAAAAGGGATTTATTAACTCTTTGTAATATCAAGAGCGAGAAACATCTCAATCTTTGAGAAAATAGCTGTTCGAAATCATTCTTTCATAATAGTTCATGTATCGATCTTTTTTCCCCGTCGATAGTGCGCGTCTTCCTCATGAGCGAAATTGAGGAAACGAGCGAGCACAAAGCTTCAAAGCGTCCACGATAAAGTGTGTGAACGAACCTTTATCTCGATTCTGCTGAAACATATAAGGGAATCGTAGCGAGTAGCGACATTAGGCATCTCGGCAACTTTAACCCCCCTCGGCTGGCGGAGATATCTGGTTTTATATGTGTGTGTATATATATCGACACACACACACACACACACACACACACACACACACATATATACGTAAGTCCGATCAGGCGAACGATGAAGGGGCCCCGATCTGTGTGTCGCCGGATCGAGATACGCGCGCGGTCCCCTTTTCCGCGCCTGCTCCGGTCGTGGTCTACGACAGCTGGATCCGGAATCGCCGCGGAATCGAGATCTGACGGATAGATCGGCCGACACGCTTCGACCCTTGACCCGCGGCGTTCGTCTACGAAAGGCCGCTCATCCTCACCTTCTTTCGCCCGTTTCTGCTTCCTTCGTTTCCATTCTCTTTACGTATTCGTCGAGCACACAGGGGTATTTGGTTCCGTGATATCTAGTTTTGACACTTTGACCATCGTGTCCGGCATATGCGGAGAGGGAAAAAAAAGAAATAGATGTGTGGATTACGCGCGAGAAAATGTTCAGAGATGGTTATAAATATTTTTCATAAAGCCAAAATAAATGGGACCAATATGTTGAAACATGACCGGAATAATTAGTTTGGGTTTACGCATCGTCGCTTGCATATTTTGACGAACGCGTCGCGCGTGTTTCCCGAGGATTGCGAAAGTTCGAGACGCGACAGTTTAAATAACTGATAAAACGTGCGGAAACCGAGTCGCGTGAAAGGCGACTCTATGCACGTTCCAGATATTATCGTCCGTAAGAGAATTCCTCGGAAATGTATTTTTTTTTTTTTTAGTTGTTGTTGTAAAATATATACAGCGGACGCAAGAAAAATGATTTAACAACAGTCTCTTGCGCGGAAGCGCTTCTGTTTATTTTTTACCGGTTTTTTTTAACGATAAATAATCAAAATGGCCAAAACTCGAATATCGAGAGTCGTAGAAAGCGATTTGATATTGTTGAGAAAATATTGACCCTCTTACTTCGAGACCAATCGATTCGACATTCGTGGGCGGGTCGGGAAAAACTTGCAGTGTGTGTCGCCAACGTGCAACGAAGGTGCGAACACACTCGTAAATCGTGCATTCTGTACACGCGCGTGAACGTTATGCTCTCGTATGAGCTGCTAATCGGCACGAACAATCTCTAATCTTGGCACTTTCTTACCGCATAAATTCTGCTTCTCGAGAAATTTTGATAATTACGCGGTGTTTTTCCTCAAAGCTCAGATTGAGAAGTTTTAGAGCCTTTAACTCGTAAAGTATATGCTTTTCATCAAAAGAAACTTCAAATCGTGTTAAAATAGATAAAAGAAAGATATATGTATAATATAGCTGAAAGAGGACGAGGAAAAGTCTTTCTTCTTTAAAGATATTTTGGCTGTAGCAAAAAGCTATCAAAGTTTAAAAAAGGAACGTATTTCGGTAAATATTTACGTTAACTTACACCTCACGGATC
The DNA here is from genome assembly GCF_030449975.1 of Polyergus mexicanus. NCBI lineage: Eukaryota > Metazoa > Arthropoda > Insecta > Hymenoptera > Formicidae > Polyergus > Polyergus mexicanus. The sequence continues at coordinate 6,289,507 of NW_027223322.1, read as the reverse complement.
GTTTTCATTTTTACATATATCATAGAGAGAGGGCACATTCCTAAGTAACGCGCACTTTGAATTTTGTGGCGCTCTTCTTTCGTTTCAGAGATTTTGAAGTATCATAATTTTTGCATTTATTTCTATGATCTTTTCACTGTATCTTACTTGTGTTTATGTTTTTTTGTTTACATTTGCGTCACTGTCAGTATATTTTCCCTAAGAATTTCTTTTGTTTACGAGTTTTCATTTAAACTTAATCAATTTAATTATGATAAACGTATCGATGAATTTTTTAACATTACGGCAGATGTAGACACGATTACGATAACTACGGCCCTCTATTTGAAAGGTCGTTTCTTCGAAAGCATTTTTGAAGAGAAACGCGTGAAAAGTAGTAAAAAAAAAATGGGGCTTCATTATCAAGAAACTAGGTTTGCGTTGAACCTCGCTTTGCGTGGAGTAGCAATTGTGAAAAAGTATAATATACAATTTTTTATACCTTATTATAAATGATATTTATTTTATAAATCATTCGTAAGAAGATATACATCTGGGGGTGATTACGATAATTACGGCCCCCTAGTTGAAAAGTCGTTTCTGAAGACATTTTTGACGAGAAACACGAGAAAGATGGTAAAAAAAATTTCCGACAGAAAGATAGTATCACAGATACGCGCGAAAGAACATAGCTTACAAAAATTTACCTTAATCGCAATAAGAATTTGAGAATTGTTTACATATAATATTGTACACGTCAGATTAAGAATTGTGAGTGCGCTTCGTATAACGTTATCAGATTCTAGGATAACGGGACGTTATTAATATTTCAGATATATTACTCGCGTAACTACGCGGCGGGGATTTACATACTTTATGAATGCCTACTGTAGCAGAGGATCAGATCCGGACGTTGCGCGCGAATGAAATGAATCGGCTTCGACTCGCGCGACATACGACTCGCGTATAATTACGCGAGGTAGTTAATTTAGTGCCGCCCGCGGCGGATTTACCTGTCGAGTCGCGGGAATCGCAAATGGAATCCGCGCCGTATATATAATTGGCCTGTCGGCACTCTGACTGATTAATTTAGGTGCAACGAGAGCAGACGCCGAGCTTTTAATGAGCGTTAGGTATACCAGGTATATAAATATGAAACCGGAATTTTTTTATAGAAAATACACGTTTATTGTATGAAAATGATAAAAAATATTTTATTCAAAGTATTGCCCATTGCTAGCTATACATTTTTCCCATCTCTCTGACAATTTGTGGATGCCACGCCAAAAAAAACTGTTGCTCCTTTGAGGCAAACCAGTCATCGAGCCATTTTCGTACATTTTCGTAAGAAGTGAAGTGCTGCTCAGCAAGTGCGTGTCCCATCGATGCAAATAAGTAGTAATCGGATGGAGTCAAGTCTGGTGAGTAAGCCGCATGCGAAAGTATTTCCCAACTAAACGCCTCAATCGTTTCCTTGACCGATTTTGCTGTGTGTGATGGTGCATTATCGTGAAGCAAAATCATTTTGTGTTGCCTTTTTTGATATTCTGGTCGTTTTTCACGCAAAGCTTCATTCAAATCGAGTTGTTGTTGCGTTTGAGCGTCATCCTCATCCAACAATGTTTGCAATTCGCTGTCTTCAAACTTTTTCGGTGGTCTTCCACGTTCTTCGTTTCTCACGTCAAAATCGCCACTTTTGAATTTTTTAAACCACTCAAAGCATTGTGATTTACCAAGAGCATGCTCACCGTAAGCTTCGACAAGCATTCGATGCGATTCTGCAGCAATTTTCTTCAAATGGTAACAGAAAATCAATGCTGTCCGCAAATCGTAGTTTCCAGGCACAAAATTCGACATGTTCAACGCTATTAAAAACTATGCTGTTGTATGAAACTTGTATTGTTGTGAGTTGAAAATCTTTATCAGATGTCGAAACAAGAAAATGGCGCCAATGACGCGGTTTGACGGTAACTACATTGACAGCTAGGGCCAGCTATGGGCAAATTCCGGTTTCATATTTATATACCTGGTACACATCAGGGTTGGGAACATTACTCTATAAAAGCAACGCGTTACCGTTACCGTTACTTTTTGCAAAAAGTAACTCGTTACTCCTTACTGATTTTAAAAAGTAACGCGTTACCGTTACCGTTACTTGGAAAGTAACGATTCGTTACTTTTTCGTTATGTTTCTGTTTTTTGTAATGCTAAAATAAGCTATTAGATTATAAAATTATTTAATGATCAATATTAAATGTAATAATCTATGTTACAATTAAAAACTCTAAATTAGTCTCTATATAGCGAGCGTGTTTTTTTATTTTAAACTTATTTAATGATTCTAATTTTTTATGTTAATATCTTTACTTTTTAATACACTTATCTTTATAGGAATTTAAATTGTAATTTACAAATTTCAATTTTGTCGAAAATTTTTATCAAACATTGTTTTTAAATATTGCTAAGAGAAATATTGATATTATTAAGAGTGTGATTCCAATATTCACTATCAGTATTGTAAAATCTATAATTTACATTGCTATAGATTTTCACTGGCAGTGACTATCGGAATGCAGCCTATGATAGAAGGTTACAAAATATTTTTCAAAAAATATATCTATTGAATAGATATAGGATAATAAAGAAACCAAAAATAACGATAAAAGTAAGGGCTAATTCGTTACCGTTACTGTAAAAATGTAACGACGTTACCGTTACGAACAGAAAAAAAGTAACGATCGTTATCGAAAAAAAAGCAACTGTAACGATAACGACGTTACAAGTAACGCGTTACTTCCCTACCCTGAGTACACATGCAGACATACATTCCACATAATATCCAGAGAATATTAACTGAGAAGAGTTGTAACTGTTCTAGACATAGATCGAGATATATACAGGGTGACCCATTTTAACTTAGGCAGCCAAATAACTCGAAAAATAAGCACACTACGAAAAAATGCTTAGAATCAAAATTTTGTCATTTCGAGGGGGACGTACAATGACGTTAAAATGAGCCCCCCCACCCCTTCCCCTGGGCGGTGAGGGGAGGCAAGTTTGAAATCTTAAATGGGAACCCCTATTTTTTATTGCATATTCGGAATCTTTGGCTAAAAACACATACAATTTGTCTGAAACATTTTTCTCGATTCATGATAGATGGCGCTGTAATCGACGAAATTCAATTTCTTCGATTTCTCTTACTGAGAACCCATACTTACGATTCTGCAATAAATTAACAATAAAAATACCACGTTTTCATTGTTAATACTCGAAATTAGTCTTAAAACAAACTTCTCATTATTTTTTATTACTCATTAATTACTTCTCAAGAAACTGCTTTTAGCGTAACCTGCCCTTTAGGCAACTTGAATGGTGCAAAGTACCGAGACATTTTGGACTTTCCATCTGATGGAGTTCCTCTAAGTATCCCTCCAAAATTTTGTCCATTTAGTGCCAAAGTCACAAGTGTTTATGTATTTTTTTAACATTTGTACTCTGATAAAATTCTGGTAAAATGGCAAATTATACGCCTACAGAAGTAGTCGATATTCTTATAACCTTTGGCGAATGTGGTAGAAATTACAGACTTACTGCCCGTACTTATGCGGAGCGATTCCCAAATCGCCGCCATCCTACTGATCAACAAATTATAAACATTGAAAGGAGATCTCGTAATAATCCACTTCATCGCGAAAGGCGAAGGAATAGACCTCATAATAATAATGGCCCTAGATTGCTCGCAGTTTTGGCTATGGTTCATCAAAATCCCCATATTAGTACCCGTCAAATAGAACGAGAACTGGGAATCCCTCAAACTACGGCACATAGATTGTTACGATCAGTCAAGCAGTTTCTTGAGAAGTAATTAATGAGTAATAAAAAATAATGAGAAGTTTGTTTTAAGACTAATTTCGAGTATTAACAATGAAAACGTGGTATTTTTATTGTTAATTTATTGCAGAATCGTAAGCATGGGTTCTCAGTAAGAGAAATCGAAGAAATTGAATTTCGTCGATTACAGCGCCATCTATCATGAATCGAGAAAAATGTTTCAGACAAATTGTATGTGTTTTTAGCCAAAGATTCCGAATATGCAATAAAAAATAGGGGTTCCCATTTAAGATTTCAAACTTGCCCCCCCTCACCGCCCAGGGGAAGGGGTGGGGGGGCTCATTTTAACGTCATTGTACGTCCCCCTCGAAATGACAAAATTTTGATTCTAAACATTTTTTCGTAGTGTGCTTATTTTTCGAGTTATTTGGCTGCCTAAGTTAAAATGGGTCACCCTGTATATATATATATATATTAAATTGCGTATTGGAGCATTTTTTTATGTTATTAAAGCGAAGAAGCGCGTTAACGTGCGGGGGCAGAACGTGGTCACGTGTGCGTGCGTGCGTATAAACGCAACAGGTAGAAAGAAAGAAAGAAAGAGAGGGAGAGAGAGAGAGAGAGCGAGCGAGGTAGCGGAACGGTCGTTTCCTAAGTCGCACGTGCGCCGCCGAGATTGCATTTCTGGGAAGGTGTCGCCTTGCACAAAGCGATATTCCCGCGTGACAAAAGGCCGCGGACGGACAGTCTGAAATCAATTTGCGGCTCGCAAAATAACGCCACGCCGCGTGCATTGTGATCTCTATCCCGCGCACATGTTTCGTACCGTTGAGTACACGTACATACGTAAAAGCGCACGACACGAATATATTACTACTTGATTTAAATCTCTTAATTTAATTGCATTTTTTTTTTGTATCTAAAAACAGATGTGACATTCTGATTTTTTGTTATTAGATCGAGTCTTTGAATGAAAATATATTCGATTATGATTTTTTTCGAATTTTGCATTCTATATAATTCTCTCGACTTTTTATCATAAATTAAAGTGGGCTACAGTTCGAGAAGAGACGCGTCTCATCGTAATCGCATGATCTTTTTCAAGAATCATTTGGGTGAATTGAAATAAGTAATATTTCTTTAAGATTTCTCGAAATTATTTTTACGTTCTCAAAAAATGTCCGAATTTTTTTTTCCCCTAAACAGATCGTGGATTTATTCAACTTCGAAATCGTCGAAAAATTGACTTCCTTTTTCGGCACGAATTATTCGTATAAGATAAAAATCTGGCTACAATTCTCGCGTGCAAAACGATTCGACGAGTTCGACGATGGAGAGCACGACTGACGCTCCTCCGTCTCTGGAAGGCAGTTGTCAGCCGACTAACGGTGAAAAGCGCGCGTTTCGCTTCCTTTCCATTCCGTTCCTTTCACGCAGGACCATCTCGGATGCAGCGCGCTTCCGTAACCAGTTCTTCGCCGCGATGATCGGGAACGCGCGGATAAACGAGATCTTGGATGGCAGGCTCGCGACAGGAAGCTCGGCACGTGCGGCTCTTTTCGTTCCGGGAGAAGATTGACCGACGTTGTCTATAAGCGTATGGAATTTCATTTATACCGGCTTCGCTCATTATTCTCTCCTTTATCTTTTAATCGAGCGTGTCTCTCTCGCGCGTTTTTCTCGACAGACTTTGACAGTGTTGGAAAATCAGGTTAGGTTATCTATGAGTATTAAAAAGGATTAGACGGGTCTCTCGACTCTATCTCTGCTTGGTCGTTTTTCTTGGAGAGCAGTTTCTCCAAGTATGATGTACGGGGTGTCCGAGAAGTCACGCGCCTTTTTTCTGAGATACAGACTTTAATAATTAAAAAACAAAAAAAAAACTGACAATTGTTTTAATATCGAGACACGATCGACATGGTATATGGCTTTGACATCTAATAATTAGCTTTCTTTAATCATTTAAATAGATCTTATTATTAACAGAATCTTTCTGAGAATTGAGATTAAACATTTCATGATTTCTACATTTTAAAAATTAATAAATTGTAAAAAGGCATCATGATAGTTACGATTTCTTTTTATACACAATGTTCTTAACGATTTCGTATTTTCACAGAAGCATCTTTTATTTTCTTCTCTCGAGTCACCCTGTACACGTGATTTCTGGTCGCGCGGAACACGTGGGAGGTGAAATACATCGCTTGAGCAGTGGCGTAACAGTAAACAAAGAAGGACGTCTCGCGATCGAACCTGTTTGGCCAACGCGTTACTCAACGAATGCAATATACAGGGCGTCCCCAATTTAAATGGCAAAACTTCAAGAGCGTGTAGGGGACCGAAAAACTAAGACAAGAAGTTCTTTAGAGGTTTGCTCGTTTTTACTCCATTTTAAAGAAAATCGCAAAAATTCAATCTCTCATTGTCAGTTGCTCTCTTGAGTTGATTGGCACCGAATAAACTGTCTGCTTCAAGGCTCCTTACATATGTAAACACTTGATGCTATCTTTTACGGTGCCAATCAATTTTAGAGAGCAATTAAGAGACCGAATCATAGATGCAGTGCACCAAATATCACTAGAACAATGTCTAGTTGCAATTAATGAGGTCAGTGCTGGATGTAATGCTTGCATTGCTACAAGAGGGCAACATTTTGAACAATATCTGCATTAAATAGATGATAACATAAATAAAATGTAAATAAATAAGTAAAAAAACGAAAACTTGTTTTGTTTCTTTTTTTTTGTGATTTTCTCCAAAATGGAGCAAAAACGAGCGAACCTCTAAAGGACTTTCTGTCTTAGCTTTTCGGTCCCCTACACGCTCCTGAAGTTTTGCCATTTAAATTGGGGACACCCTGTATATTACGGGTGTGAATTAATTTTGCGAAAATATTGTTGACACGAAAGTCGCAGCATTAAAATGTTAAAGTCTAGTCGGGCATTTAAACTACTCTCGAAAAATAATATACTAAAAAATGATAAAGTATAATAACAAAAACGCATACTTATCGATTTTCTTGACAATTATCAAGAGAGAAATTTAATTAAAAAGCATTGTAACAATGATAATTTTTGGAGAAAAATTTTTTTATGTTGATGGAATGTACTATTAGGTGTACAACTTTGCTTCCGCCGTTTTCCTATAGATGGCTTTAGCGGTAAGTAGTGATAGATCATAGACGTCATGCAATAAACTTGGCCATCTGACAACATAACCCCATAGAAACATTAGTCGATTTGTGTCTGCATTATAAAGTTATTCTCGATTGAAAATGTCAGTTTACGAGCCAAATTCTCGTCATTTGCGGGAGGTTTTAATTTTCTGCTTCAATATGAAGAAATCTGCGGCTGAGGCTCATCGAATGCTCTCGAATACTTATGGTGAAGCCGCTATTAATGAAAGAACGTGTCGTGAGTGGTTTCAACGCTTCAAGAACGGTGATTTTCGCGTCGAAGACCGGCATAGCGGTGGAAGAGAGAAGGTTTTTGAAGATGCAGAATTGGAGGCATTACTTAATGAAGACTCGAGTCAAAGTCAAAAAGAATTGGCACGATTATTGGGAGTGGACAATACTTTGAATCATAAATGTATAACCAGTTTTTTACAATAAAGCCTCGAATTTCGGGGAAAAAAACGGCGGAAGCAAAGTTGTACACCTAATAATTGCAAATATTTTAAAGCCAATCTGATTCGATGCATCTACTTAAAATTAAATAAATTGATCGTTTCGATAATTAGTCAGATGGGAAATTCTCGCGACGTTTTTTTTTTTTGCGATCGCAGAGAAGTAGAAAAAAGAAAAAGAAAGAAAACGTAAAAGAAAACTTGCTGGAGGCCACGAGCGCGTTCGAATACGGTTACGCTCCTATTACATCGTGTGACATAGTCGTGGGTGTAAGGACAGCGACCAGGCTTGCCAACCAAATAAGTAACAAAATAATCTTAGAGTATCTTAGAAAAAGAAAGAGATGCCACATTTGATATTTCGACCAAGAATATTAAAAAATTATTTCTTTCTATTATATTCTTATTGTATCACAATCAATTGAACAAATTTGTTGTTATATAAAAATAAAATGCGAAAATAAAAAATATAATTTTAAAAAATTGTATAAAAACTTTGTGTTCTTTGTATAATAAAATGCGCAAGAAGCCTGCGGCCGCTAACCGGAATAGAAATATTTAATATATTATATTAGGTCTTGAAATCCTTGTACATAGATAGCGTCGTAATTATCTTCCAGAGAGTACAATCCTTTCTATAAGCAACGAGAGAATCAAACAGTTATTAGTAAAAGAACATTAATCACATTTTTTACTCTATTAAATGATTTTTGTTGATACTAAAATATTTTAAGATCAATTTACGAGGAATATTCGGATTTCCTTGACGTGATGAAATAACGCGGGATGAATGATCTGGCAATTTTAAAACAATTAATCGCCGAAATCTGACAGCGACGCTCATCGGCGTGTCGCGTCGTTCCGTCGTCGTTTCACGGACTCGTTCTAGACCGGTTTTGCTTCTCGCAGTTGACCGCGCGGAAAAGTGCCGCCGCGAAACCAGACCGCATCGCGTGGCGGCACATGTCGCGAGATAAAGTATTCCCTAACACGTCGGGGAAACCGCATCAGAAGAATTTATTTGAGATGCATCGTGATGCGCGCGACCTCGATAAAAGAGAGAGAACCGATCTCCTGTTTTTCTTGAGAATGAAAAGAGAAAGATACGGGAAGAGAGCTTGAACAGGGTGTCTACTTCCTGGAAAAACATGGAAAACTTGAAATTCTCAGGGAATAATTTTGTACTTGGAGAAATCAGAAATTCTCGAAGAATCTTATTGATACTTGGGGAATTTTTAAAAAAATTCTTTCCTTGATAATTATGCTCTTATACTGTAAGGTAAGCAATAGGCAATCCGTCAGTAAGCCAAGTTGTGAATTAAAATATAATGTGTTTAAAATATAAATCCAATGCTTGAAAATCAAGTGGCTTTATTTTTCATTTGTGAAAAGCATTAGAAAACGCGTACAATAAAAAAATTATTTTAAGAAATTGCACTTAAAAATCTTTTGAAATATTCTATGTAATATATAATTCTATATAATATATTATCTGGAATTTTCAACAAACATACCTGGAAGATAAGGGAATTTTTAGAGAATTTTTTTACAAGATTCGAATAGACACTCTGTTAAAGGAAAGGGGCTTTTGAGATTTTATAATCATTTTTATTCTCCGCTGGAAATTATATTACAGAGTCACATTAACTTAATGATTATGTCCTGTCTCGCGTAGTTGACTTGAATTTATTGATCTTCAAACAATCTCTCTCCGTTATTAGAAATAATATCATCTAATTTCGCAAGAGAAATAAGTTTGAAAAATTAAAAATTAATTGTTAAAAGTTAAAAATTTATTTCGGAAATGGTTCGCAAACTTGAATAAAGTCTCGTTATATTTTAGAAATTCACGACTATCCCTTTCCAATCTCTTATTCCGTTGGTTGTGATTCAAAATTCGGCCAGTATAGTAGAATCTCGCTTTCGATCCTTCTGCCTGAATCTCATACTTTACTGGCTGATATTTTTTTGTGGCATATTAAATATTGCTCAATGCGAATTATAACCACTGCTTGTCGCCGCGGAGCAAATCGATGCAAATCGAGTTTCATTAATAAACTGCGATCATCAGATGGTTTCGGAGATACCGTGGGCGATATCTCGAGGTCTATCTCAATGCGCGCGAGATGTATATGTATTCCGCTCTTCCGCTATATGTATAATATACGGTATACAGACGCCCCTTTATTATTACGGACGCGCGAGTCCTTGTTCAATATTCATAGCGCGTCGCGCAAAAAGCCTCTTCGCTGATGATAGTCTTGTTATGCATGTCATCGTATATTACATGATTCTTGGTACCGTCGAGTTTAACCCTCGGCTGTGGTATCACTCGCTCTCGCATTCAAATTGCTCGTGCTGCGCTCGGGCTTCTTCAATCGACTCGGGGTGTAGTTGAAACTTCGTACATAATTCAAAGTCTTGGAACGATAACACGTTAACATGCGTCGAGTACATTTTTGAGAATTCTGATTTATCTTTATTTGAAAATTCGAGATTATAGACTGAGGAGAAATAATCTTTATTACCTCCGTATTTCCATTGTTTGACAGATAAGATCACTTAACAAATTTAATTAACTCTCATTGATTAGAATACGTTAGAATATTACATTAATTAACTAGTACACTAGTAAATATATTAAAGAATAGGTTTGAAAATTATTACATTGCGATCTAATATAACTATCATGAAGGTGGAGGGGTGGGGGGAGGGATATAAACCCTTTTTTTTTTAAATATCTGTGCAAAATAGTGTACACATTTTTTGCGTTTGATCGAAGAAAATCAGATAAAGAATTTTAACTTACTAAATTAAATTCCATATAAATTGTCAAATTTACTTAAGATTATACGTATGTAACTATTAAATGTAAATATCGATAAAATAAGATTTTAATAAAATTCAATTTTTTTGTATTCACGTATCGCGCGTAATCAGTTTTGAAAAGATTAGAAATATCTTGGATTTGATAAGATCGAATATTTTAGACTTAGACTTAGACCGTACTCTGAAATAACAATTGCAATCATCGCAACACAAAGATCTACGCGAACGACGTAAGACAGAATGGAATGTCCTTTGTGTGAGAACCGGCTGTTTTACCGCCATCAATGTATAGTCGATGTGTGGTTGGATTAGCTAATATTTTTCAGTCAGTCGATGCAACGCGATCTATTCCTTGTTCGGGGGATAAGAATCGATTTGTCTTGACGAGATGAGCGAGAATAAAGAAAATGCGCACGATGCGACAAATTACAGAATCTCCGTTCATATAAACTTGACATTATGTAGTTTTTTTTTTTTTTTAATTTGTAATCTTTAATTATTAAAAATCTACATTGTTTCGTTTTTCTCCGATCTATCGCGAGATATACACTTTCGTACACAGATATTTAAAAAATATTTGATACTTTCTTTTCCTCGTCGCTTTAGACGAATGACAGATATATTCGAAGGGCCACGCAATGCAATTAGATCAAAGATAATATTCAAGAAGGTACAACATTAACGCCGATACACTTATCGATTACGCATTGTAAACAAACGCATTATCTCAATACATCCTTCCGAGATAAGATATCGATTATACGTAGTATGAAGTGTCAGACACAATAATATTGTATCAATACTCCTCGTTGAATACTTCACATGTGTCGCTTGATTTATCCCAAACTTCAATACGCCCGTAAATTAATTTCGTCATCTACGAGCGATATAAAAATAGAGCGACTTTTATCAATATATTTATTTTAATTGCTATGTATCTACAGTTGATATATTTGTTTTAATGCAGTCTGTTGAATGCAGTTTGAGATATATAAAAATTGTAAAAAAAAAAACTAATATAGTTTCCCCCCCCCCATAAAAATGCAACAAATGGAAAAATAATGCATTTTAGCACAATTAAAAATTTACCGCCAAAGTAAAAAAAAAAAGAGACGTCCAACAGCTACGATTGTATGCATGTGGTCTTTTGAAAATATTTTTAATTAAAAGTTTTTTTTTTTTATTAAGATATCTTTATAATTAGTATTTTCATGATTATTGTTTAATAAAAAAGATACAAGAAAGCGCATAATTATTTCCTGTAACAGAATGAAATTATGTTTACTCACGCTTAAGAATTTTCTAAATCGTGAAGTATGAGACTATTGCGTCCAAAATTGATTGTTTTATTCTTCAAGGACTTTACGCTTGTCTGTTCGATGAGTAAAAAACTTGTGGTGGTGGTGGTGATAGGATGGTAGAAAGACTTTCCCGCGTGATGTCGTGACGCGATTCATTGCGACCGGTCGAAAATTACCGGCGCTTTCGAACAGCTGCGTTGCTGGATCCTACGGTAAACATGGTGCTTTAATTGCGACAATTGACCGTCATTGTTCTTTGAGCATGTACGTATGTAAGACGAGGAGAATGTTGGACGCATCCGATCGGAAGCGCCATATAAAAATCGGCCGCCACGTAGGTACTATCGTAATCATCGTAAAATCATCAGATAATAGATGTTTTAATTTTATTACTGAAAAATCTCGCCGTACCGTTGTCTTTAATGCATAATCGATAAATTCAGAGAATTCCTAAAAAAATATATATATATATATTAAATTAACAGACATACAGAGTGGCCCCGAACGTTCCAGCCAGACTTTGAGATCTTATAGGAAATTTAATTCTGAACAAAAAATTTTGTATAAACATGAGTCGAAAAATGCTTTCTTAAGAAGTTATCGCTCAAAAACCTCTGAAATCGTAAGTATTTTACACATTTTTCCAAATATCATAGAAAATATACGTCTTTTAACAAAAAGTACCGAAACAAAAGTTGTAGAAAATTAAATTATCTTTCAAATGAGATCAAAATGATTGTTGTACGTTCTATAGATTTTGATATAATCAGTTTCAAACGTACAAAAAGTGCTTTTGTTACTTATCGTTAGATCGATTAAAGTTGAATCAGAAGAAAATCCGTAAAGCGACTTGATTGGTCATTACTCGATGCCGAAAGTGTATTGGAGCTAGGGGGGGACATTTTGAGAACAGTTAGTTTTTTCACATCTTTATTAATTTTCTACTATTACGTGCTATTTTAGTTTAAAAAAATTTATTTTATTTTCATAAAAGAAAAAGATTTTTATTTTTTATTTTCATCGTTTTTTCAAGAAATTTATTAAGTTTCATTTCCCCCCCCCCCCCCCCCCTTCATCTTTTGCTCTTCCTTTGCATCAGGCAACCTTTTGTATATAGAGAACAATGTTAATAGTAGCATTAGTATTTATGTCCACCTTGTATATGGACTACACACATGTATCACACATATATACGTATATATATAAGGTAAATAATCTTAATACTTTGTAATAAGAAAATCATTGTTAAAAGATTCTACATCAATATTTCTTGAGTATACCCGGTATATCAAAATTTATATAAATTAACTTTATATATATATATTATATATATAATGTATATTGTATATAATATATTATATAGTATATAATATATTATATATATATATATATATATAGGGTGGCCCGGACGTTCCAGCCAGACTTTGAGATCTTATAGGAAATTTAATTCTGAACAAGAAATTTCCTATAAACATAGGTCGAGAAGTGTTTTCTTAAGAAGTTAATTTATATAAATTTTGATATACCGGGTGCTTAAGAAATATTGATGTAGAATCTTTTAACAATGATTTTCTTATTATAAAGTACGATTATTTACCTTATATATATACTCTTATATATATATAATATATATATATGTGATACAGATTGACTTCAGATTTTATAAACTCTACATCTCTCTTAACATGTATTCTCTCTTGACATTGTATTGAACTTAATTGTCTTTTCCTAATTATTTTTATATTCAACGATGGTTATCGAGTGCGAATTGATTTTATTAATATCAGAAAAAATATTACAGTGTCATATTTACACTTTCACAATTAACTCGACTGACTCTAGACAAGCAGATGGTTTTCAATTAAGGCTTCTTTCTGAAATTATCTCATAAATTTAAATTCACATATGTAAATCGATATCATATAGAAATAGCAGTAAACCATTTCACATAATTAAATTTATACAAAACCAATTGGGTAAATGCGTCTATGTCAGCTGTTACCCTTAACTTTTGCGGAGATTGTAGTTATAAACATATAATTATATTTACCATACACATATATAAAAAAGTTATCATATAATGAGGTATAACGGTGTATAAATACTTATAAATAGTTTCTCGCTTCTATTTTATTTATTACAAAATATGCAATAACAGCGATCTTATCTTCGTGTTTACGCAAGTATGATAAAAATCATGTTATATCGAGAGCGCATTCTAAATTTATATGTATATTTATATACATATATGTATTTACGGTAGCAAACGAAACATTTTCTTTTTGTAGATATTTTTGAGAAAGCGATTAAAAAAAGACCAGCTTTTTCCTTCTGGCAAACCAGTTGAAACTATATTTTACTCGAGCGATAAAACCAAATATGCGATATTAAACGAGTAATTATTTATTTATAGTGAACTCTTTTATGTATATATATATATATATATGTATATAAGGCTGAATATTTAATAGCGCGAAAATCGCATAAACGTTCGCAATCGATGCGATTCTGGGTGAGTTAATTCCGCTATTAATATACTATTAATACACGATGAGAAAGAGAGAAAAATGTTGCAACGTTTCCGGCGCATGCCGATCTACAACGATTTTCGTAATTAGAAAGTATCGATATCGAAATAATAATTTTACGCGCGACCATTATAATGCGGTAATTGCCGCGTATATGTTAGATTCCTAATTAGATTCTTGTCGGGGTAACAATTGAATTGCGCGATTCGCCCAACCCAGTTTTCGAGAAACCGTGACTGTCGCCAATCGGTTTTGCCGTCTTTTAATCAAGCTACGACCGCGCGACCGTCGATCTAATCGCGCTTCAGGGAACTTGTAAATTTATTACGATAACGCCAGCATTGTCTCCGTTAATTATCTCCGCACATAAATGCATTAGTATTCAGGGTCGTCAGTATTCAAACAGAACAGATGCTTGTGCGTCGGGGACTTGAAACCGTTCAGCTCGAACTGGTGGCATACAAAAAATTATACAAAATGGAACAACTTCTGAGGAATAAATCGCAAGAAATTGTAGTAATCGTTTTTTTTTTTCGGACGAAACATTAACTGTATTCTTCTCGGTCAATTTAAAAAATTCGACGAGCGGATGCGCATGTGAGTTTGGTTGTTAACAATCCAACAAATCCCGATCTCATGTGACAAATGCATCGCGTAGTGAAAACGCATTCTTATTCATATAGGAGAGAAGAAATAGAATCTAGGAGGCAATCCTTATTCGCGTCGCGATTCCGGTGCGCGAAATCACTTTCATCGCTCCTCTTTCGCGGCAAAAGATTACGGAGAGAGTATTAAAGAGGACATGGATTTCAACTTAATGAGCCGATCGAATTACTCAGAAGTTGGAAACTGCTTTAAGCTGATTTCTTCGACAATCAGCTGGCTTGTGTTGCCTTGTCGTGCCGCGATCAGTTCCGTCATATTGAATGAAAAAGCCTCGATGTTAAAGGAACATGAAATGAAAGCGAAAATTTATTTTCTTAAACTGAATCAGTGAAAATCTCAATAATTAAAACAGTAATAAAAAATTTCATCAAAGATCAGAGAGTATTTCATTGATCTTCAAGAAAACAGTCACACTTGTTTCTTTGTCTTAAATCTCACGACTATGGCAGTAAGATATCACTGAAAAATTAATAATAATTTCTATATTTGCAAGATGTAGTTTTTAAAACTTTTTCTGTTAATTTTACTATTTTTGGGAGAAACTTTCATATACATATCTGGAATAAAACATATAACTAATAAACGTATAACTAATATTCAAATCTAGAATTATATATTGTACATATTATCTTTTTTAATCTTTTAAGATAAATTTTTAAAAAATGAAGGAGACTCTCTTAGTCAAACAAATAATTTTTTAATAAAATATATTACTATAAATTTATCTCATATATAATATTATAATATAAAATGCATTTTTTTTTTAAATATTCTTGCATGAAACAGGCTATGACGAAGTGATTCTTCAGAATGAGATTTCACTCTGGTTTGCAAAATTATACTTATAAATGAAACTATCAGTAACTATGCACACTGTTTTTCAATGATAGCACACAGATCCTATTTAAGAGAGTACCTAGTTTTGTATTATGAAGGATAATGAAGTAACGAGAAAATAACGCGCGGAGAAGATAATGCATTATTAAAATTCAAAAATATAACATTTATGAGAATTTGTAAGAGAAAAGATATGATCATCAAATATGTGATAAAGGATATTTTAACGTCAGGAATTAGGAATTTTTTATTGTACGATTCGATATTTAAAAAAAAAAATTTTTTATCCCTTTATTCTCCGTTCTAAAGCAGTCTTAGACTATTGTCTTCATTTCATTACTTATTGGCATCACGCGGTTGGATGAAAAGAGGTGACCGGCTTTTAAAATTGTAGGTTAACGGGCGGTGGTCGTCGTATCTTTAAGTCCTTTTTTGGAAACCGAGGACGCGTGCAATGCTGCTAATTCGGCTTATTTTTAAGTATAAACTTAAACCGGTATTACGTTGAAGCAAAATCTTTTTCACGAGAAAAAAAATAACGACTCCATTCTCTTCGGTCTATTACATAAATATCTTCGTCGATATTCTTTCAACCCTCTTCGTAAAACGACTATTATTTTTATTTAACAAGATAAAACAGGAACAGTATACAATTTTTTAAAAATCTATTTAAAAGGGAGCAAGATCGATTGGTAATCATGCATATTAAGACCCCATCCCCGCAGGATAGTGATGTTGACATATGTTGTCAAGATCATGATCCTGATCAACATTCCGAAGGTTTTAGCCCGCGGTCGGTTGTTTATTTAAAAGTTATTAACAAATAAAGTTTGAGAAGTATACCATGTAATTTTCGAACATGTATAAAAGAATAGTGACCTTGATATAACTAAAGTGTTGTAAAGTATATGCGTGACCGCAGGGGGTCTCGCCTCCTCTCTACAGGAGGGCTCCACTTCTGGAAGATATAACCTAACCCAAACCAATTTCTGATTTAAAACTAAAATTTGATTTGGGTTAGGTTATATCTTCCGAAAGTGGAATCTCCCCCGTAGGGGGAGGGGGGGGGGGCGAAACCCACTGTGTCCACGTATAGATTTTATAAAGCAAAGCGAGGTCCATCCCACAATTGTTGTGTGGATGGAAAAGTGTATGCGTGGATGTAGGAGATTCCGCCCCCCCCCCCCCCTATGGGGGGCTTTACTTCCGGAAGATATAACCTAACCCAAACCAATTTCTGATTTAAAACTAAAATTTGGTTTGGGTTAGGTTATATCTTCCGAAAGTGGAGTCTCCCCCATAGGGGGAGGGGGGGCGAAACCCACTGTGTTCACGCATAGATTTTATAAAGCAAAGCGAGGTCCATCCCACAATTGTTGTGTGGATGGAAAAGTATATGCGTGGACGTAGGAGGTTCCGTCCCCTTCACGGGGGGCTCCACTTCCGGAAGATATAACCTAACCCAAATCTATTTCTAATTTAAAACTAAAATTTGGTTTGGATTAGGTTATATCTTCCGGAAGTGGAGCCCCCCGTAGAGGGGGGCGGAACCCGTTGCGTCCACGCATATACTTTACAACACGAGTTTTGTAAGATCAAACTCACTATTCTTTTATACATGTTGTTCGAAAATTACGTGGTATACTTCTCAAACTTTATTTGTTAATAACTTTTGAATAAACAACGACCGTCGGCTAAAACCTTCGGAATGTTGACCAGGATCTTGATCTTGACAACATATGTCAACCTCACTATCCTGCCGGAGTGGGGTCTTATTACGCATAATTATCCCCAAGTATCCGAAAAATTTAGAAAACTTCATTGAATTTATATATCGAAGTTATAAACATAAAATTATCGATCGAATCTGCCCTCTTATTTTCTCGCTCCGGACGAGTAGTCCTTTTTTTTTTTTCAATTTTCCTCGAACGGGAAACATTTTCGAACACGCCTCGATATTTTTTCCATCGCGATGTTAAGACCCCCGGTGCCGGCGATCCGGTCGGCCGATCCCATGCGGAGGCGCCATGCGCGCCGCTCCTCGCGGAGAAAAACGATCCGAGCGACGAGCAGACATCCGACATAGCCGACTTTCTTTTCTCTATCCCTCGCCGTTCCTCTCGAAGGCGCAAAACACACAGCCGGCGCTCTTCCCCGTCGCTCTCTTTCTCTCTTCATCTTTATGCGGCGCGCGCGAAGTATATAACTCGGGGATACTAATACACTACATCCGAGAATACAGGCGCGTAGCTTCTTATACCAGACAAGCGTTGAGAGATCAGCATTTTCGCACTTTTTAAAGATTTACATTATAAAAAAACTTTTAAATTATGAAATCTCATTGAAAATTTTTATATACATTTGAACTCGTAATAACTCGGAAAAAAATATTCGAACGTTATTATATATATTCGTCATTTCATATCTATCGAGTTGGATTAAGCGTAAATTATCGCGCTGGATAAACGAGAGAATCTATTATCTTAAACCTATCCCGGATAAATGTCTCTTTATAAAATAAATTGTATTAAAACGTAAAATGAAGGGAGGAAGAGAGAGACTCATATCACTCTCGCAGAAGCGCAGTGTAATCTGCTTTCCGATCAATTTTAAAGAGGCCCACTTTATATCTTTGTAAGGCAATGTGCAGTTACTTGATATTGGTGAAAGACGAAGAAGAATGAAGGCCCGAATATTTTACTCACTCCGTCGGGGGCCGAGGGCCGCGTCGGCGACGGCGGCGACGGGGGGTGCGGGAGGATGCGGATTGGCGCCATCTCGTACCGCACGCGGTAGTATTATTCTGCGTGCACTTTTCTTTCAACGGACACGCGCATCGCATTACGAGAATGAATACCGCTTTCCACGGCGAGGGGGGAGGGGGGCGCGCGATGGGGGGAAGGGGAAGGGGGGTGAAGGGGGTTCCATCGCGTCAAGATCCTGATGCGTTATTTTTTAATAGAGCCAAATTTTTTTTTAATGCGTGCGCGCGTACGTTTCTAAATTTGAATGAACTAACGTAGATATTATACGCGAGAAATACAGAGAGTGACATGTCATAATCAATATTATTATTCCTCTTTACCCTATTTACGATTGCTTTGTAGGTCGAGCGACAGCGACGATACGTTAATCTCATTTGTGATTAAGTGGGATTTTAATCAGTGTTAAGAACACACGAGCGCGTAACATAATACTCGTAAAATGTCATTCTTTTATTGGAACGCGAATAACAAGATTCGTCTCGCGATCCTATCTGAGTAAGGTATAAAAAGACGGCGGACGGGCGCGATGCTAAAAACATTACTGAATGAAATCCCGCTATAGGGTCCGGGCGGACCCCTCTTGATAGTACAGGGGTTAATTGACGATCAAATTGCAGCGAGGGCATCGCGTACAGAGCCGATGTACGGCGAGGAAGAAGAAGGGTTACCCCGTTACGGATGCGTGATCAAGATTTATTTGGCATATATTTTTAGCGCGACTCGGTGAGTGCCTTTCCTCGAGTGCCCTCGATACGAGAATTCTAATGATAGGTTTATAATGTTCCTCCCGGGAGAGGATCGCGGCACGGTGGTTTTTTTTTTTTTTTTTTTTTTTTGTACGACTAGAACAGAAACAACATCGTTAGAAATGTGCGTTTCTATCGCGCGATAAATAGATTATTCTTAGTTTCTTAATTCGATAGAAGAATGTGTTCTCATTCTTAACAGGGCAGAAAGTCGACGACGGTTTGCGAATGCTAATTGATATAAGATTTAATTGTTTGAGTAATACAAATCACATATTTTTTGTTAAAAATATAATTTTTATTTTCTTTATATTTATTTATGTTATATTTCTTCTACAATGGCGAGTTGGTGTTACTTTTTCTTTATCGTTGACAGCGAAAAAAAAAACTTTGATTATGTAATTTATTAATCTTATCTCTAAGAGTCTATGAATATATTTGAAGAGGCGAAATACTTCATTGCAATTTTATTAAAGAGATATATTAGATTTTAATATCTTTAGATTCTGATTAAAATAATCAATGTTATATTGTACTTATATATAAAGGTATATCTCTCTCTTATAATATATGATTCACAAATTGAATATATTTTCTACAGCGTTTGTGTTAAGACAGTTCAATAACGATGAGATTTTTGTAACATAATTTCCTTGTTAAATATACAGTATTTACGGAAACCCGATATCTTCTTCTCTCGCATGAATCGAGCTGTGATAATATTGACCTTGATATTCTTTTATCTTACGAACGTCTCACTATTCCTCGCTATTTTTGACCTTCAATTTATGCCTCATTGCATTTTCTTGTTTCTCCCTAAAAAGAGTATCATGTCCCCCTCATTATGTAATATTAAATATCAAATCTCTTAAATATGAAACATTATTATATTCAGGGTTGGGAAAGTTACTTTATAAAAGTAACTCGTTACCGTTACCGTTATTTTTTCTAAAAAGTAACTCGTTACCGTTACTCGTTACCAATTTTAAAAAGTAACTCGTTACCGTTACAGTTACTAAAAAGTAACGAGTCGTTACAATTTCCGTTACTTTTTTACAATACAAACTAATAAATTATTTTGCATAAGAAAAACTTTTAAAAAATTGTAAGCAAGATTTCATTCAAGGTTTATTACAAAATAAATGATTAAATTTTATCGAAATTCTTTATTAATTTTTAATAAAAATTGTTGCTCCATAGTATCATCATTTAAATGCCCTCTTTGTGGTGTTAATACAGAGCCACCGATGCTAAACATTCTTTCTACAGATGCACTGCTTGGTAGAGCTGTATTATATTTAATAAAAAGTTTTTTAAGTTTTGGATAGTCGTTTAACATTTCTATATTACAATTATTTGATGTTAAAAACCGTTGCAATTCTTCTTGTTCAGATTCATTTTGCACCGTTTTTTGCTCAAAAATGAAAAAATCATCGTGATCGTCAGATTTTCCAGCTTTTGAAGAATTTTCAGTTGATCGGATTCCCAATAAATCCTCCAAGTAATTTTCAGCACGTTTTCTTTTTTCTCCGGTTAACCAGTTTAACTTAAATTTTGGATGTAAACATGCTGCTATTATTAATTCTTTTGTTTCAAATATTGTAAGAAATCTAAAATCAAATATAGTAAATTAAGCGACATTGTTTGTTTTATTGAAATTAATACTTTTGAATCAATAGTTTAAAATAAAATAATATTTTTCAATTAAATCCTTATTTAAAATTAAATAACATATGTATTAATCAAATGAATAAGTTACCTTTTATTTCAACCTTGCTGAATAGCTTCAACTAATGAATGGCAATCTATAAGGTCAGATTTATTGAGATTTTCTAATTTTCGTTGCAAGGTACTTAGAACTGGTAGTAAATGAGAGCTCTGCTTTTCCGAAAAGATAAAGCTCTCATTGGATATCGCGCGTCGCGTCATCGCACTGGTCTGCAAGAGCCATAAGTTGATCAATCACATTCAAGCATTTTTATAACATAATAATAAGAATGCTAATTGGTGGATTTGCTTACGGCTTTACGGTTGAGATAAAAATTTTATCACGCACAATAGCAAGAATAATATCTTAAATAAATCAAAAAATTTGAAAAAAGTAACGATAAAAGTAACTGTTAAATTCGTTACTCGTTACCGAAAAATGTAACGAAGTTACTTTTTCCGTTACAAATAAAATTTGTAACGTCATTACCGTTACAGTTACTGAAAAAAAGTAACTGTAACGGTAACGGCGTTACAAGTAACGCGTTACTTCCCAACCCTGATTATATTATACAAATAATATATAAAATATACGTTTCGTCAACAGGATTTTATGAAATTACAAGAGGAAATTTTTACGAAATCATCTTTATCTTCTTATTTCTTCTCACACATATTAGCTTCTTGTTCATTTTTCTCGAGGAATATCGGTCGCGTGCAGCATTATTAGATTCAAACAGGTACTTCGAGTGAATTTCCGGAGAAATCTCGCCTCTTCGGGGACTCTTCCTCGCGCGAGACTACCGCATGAAATTTCGCCGCGTCGCGCATTCTTGCACACGATCGTCCGAAAATTCCGGATCTTCTTTTTTCCCCCGTTGAATTGCAATCACCGTTTCTGAAGTAAGGCCCGTGCGTATCTAGGACATCGCGTATCCGGCCGCAGGACGACGATGTCGCGCGAGCACTTATGAAAGCTCCTATCCAGCCAGTTTCCGATCAGTCAATAATAACGCGTATTCGCGGCAATGCCGTCGCCGTGAACCGGATTTTACGCCCGCAATTACTTACGAACTCGTCGGGGCTCCCGGCCCGAACGCAATATTACTCGGGCGTATTAGAGCCGATACTATATATAGACCTTCTGCAAATATATATGTACATATATATATATATATGCGCACGCGATCGAGCGAGCGAGATCGTTGCGTCTCGAGAAAGTTTTCCGATGCGGGAAAAGGAAACCATCGCGGCGCCGATGGAGAAACGATCTCTCATAGCTGCGCCGCAATTTCCCTCCTCTCCTCTCCAATACCAACTTGATAGTATCGAATTTGGTATGCACGCTCGGTATCAGTAGCTGTCATCTACATAGAGAAAAAGATGATTTCGTAAAAATTTCTTTAAATTTAATATATCTATTTGTTTGACTTATATTTGTTTCATTACAAAAACATAATTTTATACGAAACATTATTTTGTCGAATAAGAAATTTAATGCTTTCGTTGCATCAAACCATGTTGTTTGACGGAAAAATAACTATTATTTGGAATGGTATAATTTATTCGCTTACCGCTATGTGACGCGCTATACTTCACTATTCTTCAAGTTTCTGTCATAAGAGTATATGAATAAGGCCTGCAAAATGCGGCTAATAACATTTAACAACTATTTCTATCAGTTTCGTCTCTGATACGATCTCTATAGAAGAGAATTCAGACAATGAAACTGATTTTTGGAAAATCGGACAGTCTAATGTCCGATATTCATTTATTCGGATTGAAATTCCGAATAAGTAAAATTAAGTTTTTCTACATGCTATAGTCCCAAAATGCTTCAAAGATTTGATTAGAAAGATGCAGTAACGTGCCATTTAACTTTATCTAACTTGTTTTAAGATTTATTTAAATTGTTAAAAGCTATATAATGAATCTTTTAAATAAAAGAGGATTATTGTTTGAAAGAATAATACTGTATAATTGTTTAAGTTGAAGAAAAAATGAAATTCATTCAAAAAATATTTTATTTAAAATAAATAAATATATTACTTGAAAATTAAACAATCATATTTGTTACTTCAAACATTAGTATGGTTGGACCATTTCAAGCATTATATTTCTTCGGTTACAACAAAATTTATTAAATCCAAAGAAACTGTTCTCTCTGTGTAGTAACGATAATCGCTGTGCAACACTTTTACGTTCACTCTTTTAAATGGAATTGGTGTATCATCACTGGACAGCAATGAACAGTTGCTAATGATCTCATAACCAGTTATAAGTATATCACTGCAAAAATCAGTGAAATCTCATTGAAAGAATCAATTAGTGATAGTAATTGTTTCAATCAGTGATATTTAAAAAAATGTGTTTTACATTATAGTATTATATATGAAATAAATTTATTTAGTAATATATTTTGTTAAAGAAATGCCTGAATTTTTTTAGCAAGAGATATGAAAAGCATTATTACTGATTTTTTTAGCGAAATCTTACTGTCATTATCAGTGAAACATGAAAGGGAGAAGCAAAGTGTGTGATTTTACTGATGATTAATGATATTTTTACAATTTAAGAAACCACAATATACACTCCTCTAATATTCGCGATATGTATTTAATAATGAGTTTGATTGTGGAATTTAATAACGATCACGATTCACTCTCTCAGATGCTCTCTGGGTTAATAGAGTGCAATCCCAGATGAAGAAATCGAGATGTTAACAACTACGATCACAGTTAATAATTATTTTGCCCCTCTACACGCGGTGATATTAGGTATCTTATACGCTGTATATACAGGGTGCTCAAATGATAGCGACCGACTTTGTTCACGGATTCTTCGAATAATTTGAAGTCGATCGTTTCTTCATAAAAATCATCAAATATAAATAGATTCTAAGTAAAAGTAGAAGTCTCTGAAATAATTTTAGCTAATTAAATAAAAAAAATCACTTAAATAATAAAATGGACTTATCTTTAACAGCTGTCAAAGTATTTATATGGTAATTAATTTATTTGTGCGATTCCAATGGATTTTCTCCTAATCCTTACAAAATTCTTCAATTAAGCAGGACTATTTTTGCAAATTTTTTTTACACGCGTAAATTTACTCACACTAGACTATTAAATAAAATCAAGAATTTGGAAAAGGAATGCAACGTTAATTGTATGAAATGAAGAAAAATGTAAAAAGAATAGCCGAAGGAATCTTCTTTGCCAAAAAACATTGACTTTAATCGTAACGGGTATTGTTTCTGAATACCCCGTATATGGACGAGCAATGTTGAATACCTCACGTGCCTTCTTGAGCGGCGGCGCCGCGCATTTTCATTCCAAGACTGAGAAAGTTTCCGATTCCAGACATTCGTGAATCGAGAGAAGTTCGATGTCCGATTCTTTGCTGCTTTCGTCAGTGCAATTGTCTTTTTGTTTTAGTTAGCCGAGAATAATAGCGGGCGAACATTCTATGCAATGTTGCCCGTGTTACCCTCTATTGCTTTTATAAAAATATGTCAGAAAGAAAAGTTTCTTTGGATTTAATAAATTTTGTTGTAACCGAAGAAATATAATGCTTGAAATGGTCCAAACCATACTAATGTTTGAAGTAACAAATATGATTGTTTGATTTTCAAATAATATATTTATTTATTTTAAATAAAATATTTTTTGAATGAATTTCATTTTTTCTTCAACTTAAACAATTATACAGTATTATTCTTTCAAACAATAATCCTCTTTTATTTAAAAGATTCATTATATAGCTTTTAACAATTTAAATAAATCTTAAAACAAGTTAGATAAAGTTAAATCGCACGTTACTGCATCTTTCTAATCAAATCTTTGAAGCATTTTGGGACTATAGCATGTAGAAAAACTTAATTTTACTTATTCGGAATTTCTATCCGAATAAATGAATATCGGACATTAGACTGTCCGATTTTCCAAAAATCAGTTTCATTGTCTGAATTCTCTTCTATAGAGATCGTATCAGAGACGAAACTGATAGAAATAGTTGTTAAATGTTATTAGCCGCATTTTGCAGGCCTTATTCATATACTCTTATGACAGAAACTTGAAGAATAGTGAAGTATAGCGCGTCACATAGCGGTAAGCGAATAAATTATACCATTCCAAATAATAGTTATTTTTCTGTCAAACAACATGGTTTGATGCAACGAAAGCATTAAATTTCTTATTCGACAAAATAATGTTTCGTATAAAATTATGTTTTTGTAATGAAACAAATATAAGTTAAACAAATAGATATATTAAATGTAAAGAAACCTTTTTCTCTGTGTGTGTATAATTGCCGCTAGAATAAGAAACGAGAAAACAATTCTTCTAGTCCAATGCTCGCGCGTTAAGTGCGTATTCTCAATTATATAAACAAAGAAAAGCAAAGAAAGTGTGTAATCGCGGAGAGAGAAGTGCAATATGTCCTTCTATTAGATGTACAACTTTGCTTCCGCCGTTTTTTTCCCGAAATTCGAGACTTTATTGTAAAAAACTGGTTATACATTTATGATTCAAAGTATTGTCCACTCCCAATGATCGTGCCAATTCTTTTTGACTTTGACTCGAGTCTTCATTAAGTAATGCCTCCAATTCTGCATCTTCGAAAACCTTCTCTCTTCCACCGCTATGCCGGTCTTCGACGTGAAAATCACCGTTCTTGAAGCGTTGAAACCACTCACGACACGTTCTTTCACTAATAGCGGCTTCACCATAAGTATTCGAGAGCATTCGATGAGCCTCAGCCGCAGATTTCTTCATATTGAAGCAGACAATTAAAACCTCCCGCAAATGACGAGAATTTGGCTCGTAAACTGACGTTTTCAATCGAGAATAACTTTATGATGCCGACACAAATCGACTAATGTTTCTATGGGGTTATGTTGACAGATGCCCAAGTTTATCGCATGACGTCTATGATCTATTTATTTCGACCACTACTTACCGCTAAAGCCATCTATAGGAAAACGGCGGAAGCAAAGTTGTACACCTAATACTTGACGCAATTACGACGCATTGCATTCCGCGAACGCGGATAAAACGTGATAAAAGCGCGCGGTTTCTTCATTCCTCCTGGCTGCTGCGCCGCACGTTACTTGTCGTCGGTTTAAATATAATTCCTTATCGAAGCCGGTGAAAGGTACATACAAGAAGGTATCGGAATTAAGAGTGCTACGCACTCGATGCATCGATCTCTCGGGTTAAGAACTTCCTCGCAAGTAGAAAATTAATAATTTAAAGTGGAGTGATAAATTTATTTGAACGAAATCAAGCGACAATTTCACGTCAATTTATTTATCAACGATTTAAGTTTCCAAATACAGAATAATACAATGAAAGTATATTGTGTGATATGCGGTAAGCATTTTTTTTTGCATACGCATATACGCAGACTCAAAAATATATTTATAAGATTGGAATAAGTTGGCGTGTAAAACGCAAAATACTTGAATCGAGTCGCGGGCTTTATTTCGCAATTTTCCGTCACATATAAGAATCGACCAGCTCGAGTAAAGGCAAATTTCTTTGGCCTTGAGTAGCCTATCCGTACTGAAGGAGAGGAGGCGTGTTTCTTTTATGGCATTATGCGTGTCCTCGACAGCATAAGAGCGTCAAATATTCGCGGTGCAGGAATTCGCGTGCCGCGTACGGTTCATCGGAAAATCCCGCATGTGTATGCACGATGTACGCACATACCGGCGCCGCTAAATATAACAGTACGTTTGTGTAACGTAATTAATGCCGCGTCGGACCGAACGGACAGAAACACGCGCCGCTTACGAATTGTTGCATTAACCCTTCGACTGCTAATTAGCGAATACCGTATACAAGTCCGACATTTCCTCGTACGCACATATCTCGGAAATATTCCGTAAGGTATGCAATAATTTAATCATAATCATAATTAAATTGCAATAAGCGAGATGTATACGCAGAGTATTGCATGTATGATAATTTTATGCAAGATCGCTGATTTATATTGCATTTTATTCAGTAAGATTTTCCTTTATTTTCGAATGTTTCCGAAAAAAAATTTCTTCTCTTTTTAAAAATTAAGATCTATTTGTGATAAGAAATTGTTTCTAGGAGTGATAATATTTTCGAAGTTACTTGCTGTATCCCATAACAATCCAATGACATTTTAACGAAGATTTACATTATCCCTTCCTCTTTTCGGAAACATTTTTTAAATAACTTTTCGAAACGTGTCTAAAGAGAGAAGAAATGTAGCTTATCATTCTCTCCTTTACAACCGAATTCACAACTTAGCGCATAAGCGTCCACGTCATCGCTGTAATCACTCCCGCCCCTCCCCCTACCCGGCTAATCTGCCACTCTCGACTATTCTCGCGCGCTGAAAATCCCGTTAGCCCCCCCTTGGAACCCGCACGATTATTAGCGCGCTTTAGACACGCAGGTATGGTATTTCGATGATTCATAATTCGCGGTTGAATCAGTCTGCCCCCCATCTCGCTGGGGACTCGGGCATCCTAATGCCCCCTCAGGCTCTCCCATGGTTATTCACTTCCCTTCTCGGTGGTTCAAATTCCTCTTTCCAGCGCAAGGAGAGCTAGAGAGAGCCTTTTATCGGCGCGTGACGCGCACGCTGTGCAGCAGCAGCAGCAGCAGCAGCGGCGACTAGAGTATCTCGGTGAGTCATTCACACAGTGACTGGGCTCGTTGTAATTCATTGCGACGATCGAAACCCCTCCACCCGCGCGTACGTTCTACGGTGGCGTTCACACTGACAAGGGAGTCGCGATTTATACGCGTACAATGGCACCTTTCTTATCGACGACTAACACTAACGTTCTTCTAGTGATTAAAGAAAGAGCGTTATCCGATATAAGAAGATAATCCTCGAAAAAGTATAAATATCTGGTACGTACTTTCGTTCGAAAAGTCGACGAGGAGATAAACTCAATCTCTTGAGATGGAAGCA
Source organism: Polyergus mexicanus (assembly GCF_030449975.1). Lineage (NCBI taxonomy): Eukaryota > Metazoa > Arthropoda > Insecta > Hymenoptera > Formicidae > Polyergus > Polyergus mexicanus. The sequence continues at coordinate 6,261,731 of NW_027223322.1, read as the reverse complement.
AGTAAGATTTATGAAAATACGGATCTTTTTTTTTTTTTTTTTTTTTTGACGGTATCTCTGATCGAAAGGATTGAGAGAATTATGAGTCTTAAAATGCATTTGTAAACTTGAAATTTCCAATAAATCACTGCAGAAAGAAAAAGAAGAGAAGATTATCTTCCTTTTCTCTCGTCAATCGTCAAAGTTCGGCACTTGATAAGAGGATTTTAAAGGATAAAAGAGAATGAGAAGAAGTTAATCCTACATTGGATATATATATAATTTTGACGTGTTTATGATTTACAGATTTTATAGCCAAATTAGCTTTTACATTTCAGGGGAAACATCATCAGTCAGTTTTAAAAGCTTATTATTACAGAAAACTGATTATTTAATAAAAAGATAAATTTTGTTTTATTTTAATTTACGCCATTATATTTGTATTATGATAAGATAAAATCTGTCTTCTATCTAGCATCTGATTATATTGCCTCGTAACATCTTGCACATACGCAACAAGATTGAGTTATCGCTAAAAAATCAGCGGCAGATTAATTTGCAGATATCTTTGAGAGCTATCGAAAATGTTTGGTCGATGATGTTTTGTCATATATGTGCATCGATTCGCGATATATTTGTATAATGCCTTAATACTCGAATGATTAATCATGATTGACATAACTGTAATTGCAAACGTATTACGCAATTGTCATTTGATTTAACTCCAATCTCCATATTACGCGGAATCTCTGAATGGATCTTTTCCGCCTTATGCATTTAGTCGCATAGATAATCGAGATTCATTACTATAAGTAGGCTACTATAAGCGAACGCCAGAGATAAGCTGCATAGATTTGCAGAGAAACTTTACTCGTACAATCAATATACAGTATATACAGGGTATCCCCAATTTAAATGGCAAAACTTCAAGAGCGTGTAGGGGACCGAAAAGATAAGACAGAAAGAAGTCTTTTAGAGGTTTGCTCGTTTTTGCTCCATTTTGAAGAAAATCACAAAAAAGGAAACAAAACGAGTTTTCGTTTTTTTTTTTTTTTTTTTTTTACTTATTTATTTACATTTTATTTATGTTATCATCTATTTCCTGAAGTTTTGTCATTTAAATTGGGAACACCCTGTACATAACACATGTATTGTATTGTAATATTTGATTTATATAATTTTTATGTAATCTATATTTTATATAATTTTTTCTATACATAATAATTTATTTTCACAAATTTTCAAAAAACACTTCTCAATGGAAAAACTTTTTTTTATTTCTTCCCACATAGTAATAAATAGAATAAAATAGATACTCCACATATTGGGGGAAGGGGAGTGGAGGGGGGGGGAGAAATCCCCATCATTACACACCGGTATACACCATACTTCTAATTCCCGAATCGAAATGCCACGTGTCAATGTTCGTCCTACGACATAAAACGCCAGATAAGAATGCTCGCTTATCGCGACTCGACGCATCAGCTCGACATTGCCGGTGTGAACGTCGACTTAACGACCGCTCCGCTCTCGGCACTCTCCATCCGAGCCATCCGAGTGGCACGCTCGCTCCGTTTAGCTCCGTTCCCATCCACGGACGCTAGTATCTACCTGTTGCTCGAGCGACGAAGGCTGCACGCCTATAATACGGGGGCCCGTCTACCTGGCTGGGTACCGAGACTTACTCGAGTGGCGACACGACGTCGCGCACGCATTTTTCTCTCCTCCTGCACAGCGGGATATTTTTCGTCGATGAATAGATCCAAGTTACGAAGATACCAACTCCACGAGTCGATCGGAGCAACGGACGAACGACAAAAAGCAACAGCTGCTGTCCGTTATCTTCCTTTATCATACACGTGATGTGCGTATAATGTTTCTTTCTATTCTGCGTCGTCGTACGCGGATGATTAAAATTCCTTTATTACGCGTCGATAATGATCTCGGCGCATTTATAAAGCATTTACATCGCTCGTTTCAAAGTTTGGTCCTCGACACAGTGATTCGACATACTTCTTACGGTGATTTGGTCTCAAAATATTTGGTAGTTCTCTTATCCGTTTGACGATTAGTTCTTCTTCTTCTTCTTCTTCTTCTTCTTTTTTTTTTTTTTTTTTTTTTTTTTTTTTTTTTTTTTTTTTTTTACCAGATACTTATATTACGAGGACGATTTAAACCTGCTTTAAATACTCTTCGTTTTGCAAAAGTGCAGTGGAATCAGTGTCACTGTGCAATTTACCATGTCACGTGGTCGTGACACTATTATTACGAGGAAACGGATTTTCTCGAAGAGTGACTACTTTATCCGGTTGCGCGATAATTAGCGGAAATGAATGAGATGAGCGGTGATCGTTTCGAATAATCGTTGCCGGTGGTCGACACGGAAAAACGAACAAATTGTTCGAGCCAGATCGTACGTGATATACCGAGTGGCGAAGGGATAAGAACGCCAGCGATATCATCCGGAGGATGAAAGACACCGTAAGTCGCCTAAGTCATTGTCGACATTATTGTCCGTAAACTCCTGCCCGTGTAAAATATTAAGTTGAGTGTGTCGAATGATTGAGACTACAACTGGGACACGCACGCGGTTAAAATACACGGCTTCTAATTCCGAGAAAATGGCAATTATCCGGACAGTTTCGACGACGAAACGTTCAATTTCGTAAAACCGATGTGTGTGGCTTGTGTAATTATTATCGAATGTCGGCATTCGAAATCTTTTGTGTATTCTAGGAGAAACGTGCCTTGAGAACCTTCTGGAGCCTCTCGTCGGGGTTTTTAAAAAGAAAAGAATACATGACACTTGCATTTCAATGCCATTGTTCGCCAGGATATTTCATTCATCAATTTCTTGTTCGTTTTACGATGTCTTTTAAATATAATCTACTCGCTTTTAAAATATTATTCATAAATATTTCCACTTTATTAGAAAAGGTTTACCTGAGTGCCAGGAATGTGAAATATTTTGGATAATCTTTGTGAGTTTTTACAACAGCTTGACCTTGTACATTGCCCGGAGATCAGTCATCGAAGATAAACTTTCGATACACCTGACAAAAGATAATCGATCGTAGACGAACGCACAAATATTTGTCGATTTATACGCTTGTGTTCTATAAATCATTCCTAACGACAGGTCTAATCTTAAAACGATTTTTATTCGGACGATTTTATCATATTCATTACGAGAAACCAAATTCGAATATATTATACACATAATTAATTTGTTGCTAATGCTCTCTCTAATTTATTACCAATAAATATAATTTATATGTATTTTTTATTATTTTTATTTTTTATTTACATATATATTTTATTTATATAATTTATTATATATATATATATAGGGTGTCCCCAATTTAAATGGCAAAACTTCAAGAGCGTGTAGTGTAGAGGACCGAAAAACTAAGACAAGAAGCTCTTTAGAGGTTTGCTCGTTTTTGCTCCATTTTAAGAAAATCGCAAATATTCAATCTCTCAGTGTCAGTTGCTCTCTCGAGTCGATTGGCACCGAATAAACTTTCTGCTTCAAGGTTCCTTACATATGTAAACACTTGATGTTATCCTTTACGGCGCCAATCGATTCAAGAGAGCGATTAAGAGACCGAATCGTAGATGCAGTGCACCAAATATCACTAGAACAATGTCTAGTTGGAATTAATGAGGTCGGTGCTAGATGTAATGCTTGCATTGCTGCAAGGGGGCAACATTTTGAACAATATCTGCATTAAATAGATGATAACATAAATAAAATGTAAATAAATAAATAAAAAAAAAACGAAAACTCGTTTTGTTTCTTTTTTTGTGATTTTCTCCAAAATGGAACAAAAACGAGCAAACCTCTAAAGGACTTTCTGTCTTAGCTTTTCGGTCCCCTACACGCTCCTGAAGTTTTGCCATTTAAATTGAAGATACCCTGTATATATAGACATTGTTTAAGGTTTGTTGAAATTAGAGTAATAAATTAGCACAAATAATAAATCAAGGAAATTATAAATTACTCACTACATGTCGTCATTCGATGCCTCATTGGATTTCTTCTCTCTTGCCTGTCCTTTACTGCTTCATCGTGACATTCGTACTCGCACTCACTCCCGAAAACACAATTAATTGTGATCGTGCGCATATTAATCACCAGAACCCGGCGCGGCATTTTACTTATAACATTCCTGCCACAATAATGGCGAAAATTAATTATTTGCTCTGATAATCTTTAATTGTTTGTAGGGAATGATAGGTTTGGTATCTCTTAATATTCCCGATCGTACTTTGAGAAATAATATGACACAGACACACACACACACGGAGCACCTTACGACACTACCTTCTCGCTCGAGTCTCACTGTGCGAATGATAATAAAGCCACCGTATGTAAACAATAACGCTGTAAACAATATTTGGCGATATAATATGTTATTGTTATTAAACGCGATCGCTATGTTATCATTCGCACGGCGAGTTAGGGTGATAGTTAGGTAACAATGTAGGTCATTTTATCCTCGTTTAATGAAAGCAGGGAAACCGTAATAAATTGTGCTCCTTAATATCTCATTTCGGTAACCGAATGATTGCATACACGTTACAATTTCGTTCTCTATTGAAAAATATCGATATTAGTTAATTAACGCGAATATAATGTAGGGAATAATATATGCAAAGAACGTAAGTATATACAATAAAATGCACCTACTGTAAAATGTAGAAAATAATTATGATAAGGGTACATGGGGTAATTATTTACTAAAACGGACCCAGCTCCAATCACGTTGACCTTGATATATGTTGTCAAGGACATAATCCTGAGTAACTTTTCCTTATAACTCAATCGGCGGTCATTGTTTATTAAAAAGTTATTAACAAATAAAGTTTGGAAAATAAAATATTAATTTTTACATAAGTTTGTAATTTCCACGCAAGAAACGAAGGTCCATCTGCATCAGAACCCTGATTTAAATGTGAAACAAGGTCTTTACATAATTAATATAATATTAGAAAAAATCAGTACACATAGGAATCAAAAATTTCATTTATTCTACAGTTGCAAATGTACTGTTTTCATCTAAGGGATACAATGTTGCCATTATTTCAAAAAATTTACGTATTCGTTCACAATATTGATATTTACGTTTAAATATAAACTCAGCCAAATAATGTATGTAATGATAATCACGAGTTCCATATTTTGGTATTCCACTCCCCCCTTAACCCAAATCAAATTTTAGTTTTAAATCAGAAATAGGTTTGGATTAGGTTATATCTTCCGGAAGTGGAGTCCCCCCGCAGGGGGGACGGAACCCACTACATCCACACATACACTTTCCCATTCACACAACAATTCTGGGCTGAACCTCGTTTTGCATTGTAAAGTATATGCATGGATACAGCGGGTTCCGCCCCCCCTGCGGGGGGGCTCCACTTCCGGAAGATATAACCTAACCCAAACCTATTTCTTATTTAAAACAAAAATTTGGTGTGGATTACGTCGTATAACTTAAACCAAATTTTTGTTTCGAATCCAATTTAAACTTTAAATATCTCAAAAATTATAAGAGACCGCCGATTAAGTTATGAGAAAAAGTTATTCAGGATTAAGTCCTTGACAACATATATCAAGGTCAACGTGATTGGAGTTGGGTCCGTTATAGTAAATAATTACCAAAAATATTGTCACAAACGATATTTCAATACATCTTGCTTGATAAAAATTTGTTTAAAAAAAATTGCGATAAATTAATTTAATACATCTTTAATCTGAATAGCTGATAAGAACGTTGTTAGTATACGGAGATGAAATGTGAACTAATGTTCCAATCGAGCAGTTATTCCAATTTTCTATGGAATCATCAATTTAATTGAATCTCGCGATTCTTATCTAACAATACAATGTTTGCGCATGTTTTGTCTGATACTCGTTATCACAGATCAAATATTAGCAGGGCAACGCTGTTAGTTTTGTCTCATTTGCTATATTTGCGTCAATTATCTCATTGTAGCGCGATATTGCACAAGATCGCATCGGTACGATCGCGGAATGGAAACGAGAACAGTGAATATGTATGATATATAGAATATAGAAATCATATCTTTCGAAACTAATATTTATTTTCCAAATTCTTATTTTGCATTTTAATACCGAGATATATATTTCCCGCTTTCTCCATACTAATATATAAAAATATCTGCTTTTTTATTGTTTTAATATTAACTCCTTCTAAGTATGTAAGATATATTAATAACTAAAATATATATTTTTTTAAGATACACGATAAATAAATTTTGTACTGTTTTATGCTTTTGCATTTTCCGATTTATTGTTAGTTAGAACTATCCTCAAAAACGATTGATCTCAGCATAAATAAACTCATCCATCTAATTATCGAGAGACTATTTTTTTTTTTTTTCATTATTTCATTTTATTCCAATTTTAGAAATTAAATATCCTTTCTCTCCTTAAATCGATTCTCAGCTTCGTAAATTTTTGTTCAATTAAAAAAATAAGTTTTACTTCGTCGCACATAAAAAAATATCCGTCATTCTCACACGTGACATGCATTTTCATCGCGGCAATATTATTTTTGGCAGTCGCTTCGTAACCTTCGTAACAGTGATGTCTTTTTATCCTGGATGTGCGCTTCGGAATGCACCACCCGGAGTGCTTAGCGCATTTCCGGGTGCACCTCCGGGAACAGATAAGAGTCATAAAGAGGGGGGGGGGGAACACCCTGAAATTCCGGGGTGCAGCGGCCGCGACACGCGCGGTCCTTGCACTTGTCGCCGCAGCTACGTGAGCCGCATACACGCGCGCGCGCGCGTGTGTGTGTTGTGTGTGTGCGCGCGCGCGCGCAGGCTCTTCTCCTTTTCTATTCGTGCTCGCGACGAGATTTTCCAGCGCGAAACTGCGCGTGATCGGTTTCCAGAACGATGGAATTGCCGGGAGTCGCACCGGACAGTGCAACTGTTCGCCTTCTTCCCCGTGCTTTCTCGAACTTTGGATATCAGCCAGTTAACGGTAGCCACCGCCGTCTTTAGCCTCCGGCGAGGCTGCACGGAAACGTTTCTTATAATCTTCCTTTAATACGCCTTGAAAGAAGGGCATTCAATATTATCGCCACGCTCTATCGCGTGTAATTCTAGAATTTATATAGATTTAATTGTATTTCCGTCATACGAGAAAAATGAAAAATCGTTGGAAAAGGAATCCATTCGTGATAAACAAAAACAAGCGTAAAAAGAAATTTTAGAGCTCGATATCCCATCTTTTTTTCAAAAGACATCTTGTTTTAACGTGTGCTCTCGCCCATGTATTCTTTTCTTTGTTTTTATTTATTTTATCGCGATAGAATCAGGTTGTATTGATTAATAACTGGATATTCCTTACAAACGAAATTATTGTATTAGGTGTACAAATAAATTTCCGCCATTTGACAAAAGTTGGCGCCACCAGTAAGTTATGGTTAAAATTGTCAGATGTAAAACGTCCTTATCGTAAGATTGGACATCAGTCAATAACATAACCTTAAAATATTAGTGATTTTTTATCAGTATAATATATTCTTTTGTGTGCGAAAATGTCGAGTTTTGAGCCGAATAAGCGTCATTTGCGGGAACTTTTGATTTACTTCTTCAATTTGAAGAAATCTCCAGCTGAGGCGTATCGATTGCTTGTAGAAGCATATGGTGAGGCTGCCTTAAGTGAGAGAAGTTGTCGTGAGTGGTTTCAAAAGTTTAAGAACGGTGAATTTGACATCGAAGACAAAGAACGTAGCGGAAGGCCGAAAGTGTATGAAGACGCGGAATTGGAAGCATTATTGGATCAAGATTCGTGCCAAACGCAAGAAGAACTTGCACTTACATTGGGAGTGACTCAAAACATTAAGTTCCGTTCTTTCACAATAAATGCCCAATTTTTGATAAAAAAACGGCGGAAACTTATTTGTACACCTAATATAAAAAGTAGAAATGAAAAGTATTAGCTAAATCATTCTCGACGAGTCATAGCTAAAGCCGATTCTCGAACGGACAGGAAATCGTTAGAGTTAATTGACCGGAGATGTCGCCGGTGCAATTGACCCTAATTCGTCGCAAGGTATCATTCCGGGGTATTGCCGTGTAACGTAAAAATATTATCGACTCCTCCGTGAATTGTGCCCCTCTCCCTTGCCCGGCCCTCTCGCTAGAAATGTTCCCTCCCCCGCGTTATTCTCTCTCATCCACGATGCAGATTTTATGCGACCGGTTTCGTCGTAGCGCCGAAGAGACGTCGAATGCAAAGCGCAGCACGTCCACGCCTATGCGGAATCATGATTCATAGAAACGTGTCGGCATGCAGTCGCACGCTTGAGGGCACTTGAAAATTTTCTCAGCGCCCGTTGCTTTTCATCTCATTGAATCCTTTCTTTCCCGCTTCTGTTTAACCAGTGTTACACGTGCCTCTATACACACATACATCGCGCACTTGAAACATATAGTGAAAATCACGCATATTTTTAAAGAGCCAAACTTTGAGAAGCAAATACGGACCGGAGAGAGAGAGAGAGAGAGAGAGAGAATAAAGAGATAAAAAGAATTAAATAAATTTATCTTTAAGAGTCTTAATTCGATAATCATCCATAAAAAATATGAAATATTAAAAACGAAAGAAATTAAGAATTTAAAAATAAATTTTTTGACAAATTTTCTGTTAAAATCAATTATAAATAAGTTCCATTACTATTTTGTATATAATGTAGAGAGAGGTGTCTTCTTCAATGAGTCTACGTGTCAATGAACGCGATATGCGCAAATACGTGCGTAGTATCAGAGTTCTGTCAATGAACGAATCGAGGTGTCTTCTCCTTCGGCTCCCTCCTTGCGAAGGCTATTTTCGTAGCCCTCGTGTGAGGTGCCAGAGAGTAAGAGATTGTAACGTTGTGGTATCGAGAATGAGCACACTTTTTTCCATCATTAAATCCTTTAACGTGATCGAGAATTTATAAAAGCATGCACGTATAATTTTATTCATCTTCGAAATGATTCTTCTTTTACTAAAGTCTATAAATGTTAAATTTTTACGAGATTCTTGCGAGATTTTGAACCGTATTCTCTTAAATAAGAATATTACAATTTCATATTAAATTCTTTCTCTTTTGATAAATGCTTTTTTATTTTTTACAAGAGAATACAATAATTTTATTTTTTTATTTTTTTTTTTCCCCCATTCGAAAGCCGAAAAATTTAAAAGAATATGCAAACAAATTTTTGTTTACAAATTTTATATATTGTAAAGATTCTCTCTCTCTCTCTCTCTTTTTATGTTTTTATAAATTTTTTTTTTAATTCTTTCTGATTTTTTTTTTTTTTTTTTTTTTCCATTTTTGACATGATCATTTCCGAAGCGTTCTCTATTTTTGGTCGGCCTTTCCGGGAGAATCCGAACATGACTGCGATACATTTTAAGAACGAAAACTAACGCGTTGAAACCCCAGAACTGGGAGCTCTAGTACACATAGTAACTCGAAGATCAAAGAGTCATTCGTAAGCCCTTAAATCTCTTCACGCCGGAAAGACATAAATAAAATTCCGTTATTTTTCCCATGGGAAAATTCGTTCCGCGTCAGTGTGTCAAATGTATCGCGAGTGTGTTTATTGAAACTGAAACGTTCTTTTTTCAAAACAAGGGGCACACGGTGTGTTTCGCAAGACTTCGAAGATTAGTATAGCGCGTATTGTCCTAAATTCATCTCTTTTCTCGTTCGATCGAATATTAAACATTTTTTCATATTGAATTTTTTGAGCGACAAGATAGCAATTAATTATTCAATTGACACTCTTCTTTCCTGTTTGCAAAATTACACCGAGTTCTAGACGAGGCGGCTTAAATCGCATGAAAGTCTGTGCCCTATGTTCCTATTATTAGAGGAAGTTCCAGCCAAGAGTGCACACACAAGTCGCAGGCAAGTCGGGAGACCGAGATAATATTGCGACGAGTGAATCCGAGGGAGAGACACGGAGAATCGAGGACGCGCTCGGAATCAGATCGCGTTCGCAAATTATATGTCGTATCGGGAAGAGAATTCTACGGATATATGTGTGCGTGTACATTTATATATGTGCGTGTATTATCATAGAAAAATCAATCAACGACGCGTGCGAATCTACGATGTTGACGTCAAGGAAATCGGAAATCCTACCCGTTCCGCTCGTTTGTTTACACACAATCGGCGACATCCGCGTATGAGTCGCGAGATGCAACCGCGCCGCGACGATTGTAAACAGGGTGTTCAAATTCATCCCTTTTCTTTTTAATAATAATCTTTTTTTTTTTAACTTCAGCTTAACGCCAAGAAGTGGACTTGGTTTACACAATACTTATAATTCACATACCTTTCTCATTCTCTCATACATATCCTTATAACTACCTTATCTTCCTATTTTTTCTTATAACCTTCTCCTTCTCCTTCCAAATTTTCCTTAATAACCTTCCTTTCGCATCATCTAACACATCGTTCCACAATTTTTCCTCTACTTCATTCTCATCCTTACCTATTTCTATAAACCAACTTTTAGTTACATCACAATCTTTAAAATAATAACTTATACAATCTTCGCCTATACCGCAAAATACACAGGCATACGCTTCCTCCCCTAACCAATATTTATTTCTATCCTCCATGTTTCCGCACCTTAACCTTAATAAAGCCCTTACGCTGTCGCCTAAATTTCCTATATCCACATTTCCTTCCCTTAAATACATTGGCCCTTCCAACCTTATTTTCAAATCCTTGTATTTCTTATTATATCTAACTTCCCTAATTTTATTATCTTCTAATTGTCTCTGCATTTCCCTGTCCCTATTTCTCAACTCCTCTCTAATATCAATTCCTTCCTCTCTTAAAATTTCTAATGCTTCGATACCCCACCCATTTCTATTATAATATTTTTCTCTCTCCCTACTATACATATCCCCCCCTCTATTTACTTCTTTTTCCATCCAACACCTTTTTACCCATCTACTTTCTTCCATACCTCTTATCTTTTCCTCATATCTCCAAGACCTTATACCCCACTCTATCCTTAATTTGTTTAAACCTAATTCTCTCGACATTAAATACCTTGGCGTACAGAATTCTAACCTGAATAACCATCTTACGTAATCTAACATCACTCTTTCTAATTCCTTCTCCCTTTTCTTTTTAATATCGCAGCAGCCGAAACTTCTCTCCGCGATGTTTGAAGAGGAAGAGAAAAACGGCTAATTTCAATCAACGGTCTTAAATCTAGTCAATGTTTAATATCCGTCATCGGGGAATCTGTTGCCGCGATGAAAATCGAGCGTGTTTCTGGCACATACAGTCGAAATAATCAGAATCATGTGGTAGTTATATAATGAAAATGTATATAAATATCGAACACGACAATACTTTTCCCCATTTGATTTCTATTCGGATGAAACGAGTTTATGAATCTTAATTCTGATAAACACATGATCTGGATATTCGTAATCGTAATATGTTCGATATTAAGAAGAAAAATCCACGCGTTTGGGACACCCTGTATACGTGAATACCGAGTCTATGTATGCTGTGCATACTCGTGTAATTGCATCGCGCTGCTTGTTCGTGTGCGAGTAATCGGATCGGCGCAAGCTGATCTTTTAGCGCCGATAAACGGGAAGCGAGTTAATTGAAGGCGATCGCATTAACGATAAAAGCAGCCAACGGTAGCAGGGATCTTTCCTGCCTGTGGCTTATTGGTGATTTTTTATGATTTATAAAATATCGCAGATATATGTCAATAGATGCTCCTTCCTCCGTTACCTCTCTTGTATAAATGCATCGGTCTGAAATGGGAATGAAGGGAAATTATTAATTTCTTTTACTATTTTATATTATATACAATGTGTCTCATAAAGTTTGCGTTCAACAATGTATCGTTTAAAAAATTTGCAGCCCAATAAGCTTTACTTATTTGGAAACATTTATACCGGTATCAAAAATTATTTAACGCTGAAAAAAGAAAATAGTCTCTTTTGATTTAAAAAAAAAAAGGAGGGGGAGGGATGAATTTTGCAGATGTCAAAATTGTTATCTAATTAATTGTGGATACATCTTATATATTATAATAAAATATTTAATTGTTAGACACATACGAAAAAGAAATGTTGCAATAAAATTGTCGTCGAAAAAAAAATTATCTACATATGTGTCCATTTTTTATGTGGAATCTTTTAAAATTTAACGCGCGATGTCGCGAAAGACTGTAATCTTGTTTGAAGATATTCATTACTATAAATGCGTATAATTGTACATATAAAGTGCGCAAAATTTCTGTTTCTCTTTTTAATATATGTCATGTGATGTAGAATAAGAAAAATGGATTTTCATTATGTTGCTATGACAATTCAATGATTCGCGATCATTTATTAATTACTGTCGTGCCTGTTGCTTGGACGAATTAAATTGAGTGCCAAGAAAGGGTCGTAATTTCTCAAGACAGTATTCTAAGAATCTTTAATATAATCGTAAATGATTGATTGCGCGAAACAAAGTGTTAATTGTGCATTTTCGCGTGAACGAAGCCACTCTTCGCGATGAATTGAAGGTTATTATTAATGTTTATAGGAGGAAATTTCTTTCTTACATCTGTGCTTTCTTGGCCAATCGTAGCATCTCTGATTTACGACGAATTCGAGCAGATGGGTCGTGAAAAGATTCGCGCGATAAATCGTGTAATGATGTTTTAAAGTGCGTCAAATTTGTTCCAAGAAATATTTTATTAAAATTGATACAAATGATCGCGAAATGCTCTAAGGAATTAGGAAACTTTTTTAAATAATTAGCTTACCCTAAATATTAATTTATACCGAGAAATTGGAAATTGAAGCTCTCTGATTATTGCTGTCGCCAAATATGATTTAATAACAGCTGATTATTTTTATTTAAATATATTTGAAATACCCTGCTTCTACAACAACTGAGCGAAACTTATTGAATTTTATTTATTCTCACATTTATAATCGCTAAATTCGTGCATTAATAAATTGTAATGTATGAATAAATCTTGCAGATGAACTGACGATCTCATATCCGGTTTGAACAATTATCGAAATGGACATTCAAATTTTTTTTTTGCTTTTTTGTTTTCAGGCACCAGTACGGACCTGGTGCCGCAGCTACTGGGCATGTTTGACGAGCTGGCGCGCCGTGGCGATGACTACGATGGCGAGCACGTGGTCTTGTCATCGTCCTGCGGCATCCCGCCGGCCCTGCAAAAACGTCTGAGCCTGGTGCCGACCGCCCATCGAGACTCCATACTCGGTCAGTTTCGCACTGGCAGTGACCTAGCGAAGCCTACGTATCAGCGGGACGATTCGAAAAGCAAGAAAGAGGAGAGCGAATACGTCGAGATCGCTGACGTCACTGTTACCGATAACGCCATGCTGGTGGAAGCGGTAGCGTCGCTACCGGAGGACGGGGAACGTAACGGGGAAAGCACCGAGAAGCCGATGTACGAGAGGCGAGAGAGCAACGGTCTCGTCCCGCTCAGGTACAACAGACGACGCAGGAACGGTGCGGGTAGACCGCACTCCGGAAGCTCCATCGCGTCCAGCACGTCTTCCAGTAGCTGCAGCAATCAGGGCAACACCTGCACCGTGAATCCATATTTGGCCTCGGTCGAGTCTCTCGCCGACACCTGCGCCAGTTCGCAGGGCTCCGCGGACAGCGGAGTCGCGACCGTCTCGGAAGCCAGTTGTAGAATCTTGAATGACGACAATGGACCGAGGAGGGACAGCGCCGAGGAGGGCCCCGTGTGCCACAGGCCGCGCTACTGCGATCCCCATCGTAATCCCGTCGAGAGGGTACTGCTGGAGATCGTGGATACAGAGGCGATATACGTCGAACATCTGCGCCAAGTCATTCAGGGCTATCTTATATTCTGGCGGGATGATCCGCCTTCGTTCGCGCGCCAATTGCATCTCGGCGATCTATTTAGCAATATCGAGGATATTTTCGTATTTAATAGAGAATTATTGGGAGATATCGAGAGATGCGGTTTGGATCCCGTTTGCGTGGCGAATACGTTTATCGAGCACAATACGGGGTTTAAAGTCTATACAGAATATTGTACCAATTATCCGAGAACGGTCTCCGTGCTGACCGATTTGATGGGCCGGGAGGAAACTGCGTCTGCCTTTCGCGAACGGCAAGCGGCTCTGGGGCACGCTCTGCCGCTCGGATCGTTTCTCTTGAAGCCGGTTCAGAGGATCCTCAAGTATCACCTGCTTCTAGAGAATTTGTCGAAGGAGTACGGCGCCGATTGTAATTTGAGAGAGAATGAGGCTGACGAAGACGTGAGCGCCATCGAGGCTGCTCTCGCCGCGATGACTGGCATAGCGAAGCACATTAATGCCATGAAGAGGCGGCATGAGCACGCCGTACGCGTTCAAGAAATTCAATCGCTTTTATACGGTTGGTTGGGACCAGACCTGACTACGGGCGGCGAACTGGTCGCGGAGGGTCGATTCAGGATGCGCGGGGCCAAGGCACCACGGCACGCCTTCCTCTTCGATCGTATGCTTCTTTTAACGAAAAAGAAGGAGGACGGTCTTCTTGTTTATAAAGCTCATATTATGGTACGATTACTTTTATAGCTCTTCTTTATCTCTTTTTTTTTCTCATATGTTTGACTATATATTGATCGATTCGGTTTTTTCCTGAATAAGTTCTTTTTGAATTTTAACTTTAGTTTGAATACATGAAAGTCAGTTTTTAGTGAATTATAATCAGCATTTTTTTTTTTTTTTTTTAACGATTAAATTTATTTCTCTTTGAACAGATTTTTAAAAAAATGATAAGGATCAGAGTGATTTTTGAGAAAAAGATACATAAAAATTAAAAAAGACATTTTACAAGAGAATATTTCAAAGATTTTGATGCAATTCTAACATTCAACATGTTTTGACTCTGCTTAGATTTATCCAAAAATTATTTTATATAGCTTATAAAATTATCTACTTTTTTAAATAAAGATTTTTATTTTTATTTATTTTCAAATGCCCTCCTTAAATCCACTTCTTTTATAGATATATGCAAAACTGCTTATACTTTTTATTATACAACTATTTATTAAATTTTATTAAAGTAGCTTGTGTATATTTTTTCAAATACTTGTTAATCGTAAATAAACGTAAAATATGTAAAATAATTTTTCTTTTCCTCGTGTTTCTAGTGTTCAAATTTAATGCTGATTGAAAGTATCCCGGGGGAGCCACTCAGTTTTCATGTGATACCTTTTGATAATCCTCGGTTGCAATATACGTTACAAGTAAGAATCATCGGGATATTATATTAATATTTTATTAATTGTAAAATAATGGACTTAAATACGCATGCGTGAAAAATATCCTTATTTAACAATTGACCATTTGTCTTTCAGGCACGCAATCTAGAACAAAAGAGAGAATGGACCTTACAAATAAAGAGAGTGATATTAGAAAATTATAATGCGGTTATACCGTCGCATGCACGACAATTGGTATTGCAATTGGGTCAAACGCAACAAGAAGGTATATACATGCAAATGGCAATATTGTATAATTGAAAATCTTCTGCTTTTAATCATCGCACAAATTGATGAGAAAAAATAACACATGATATTTTTAACAGACGATGCGTTGGCGGATAAAGGTTCAGCGAAGAAACACTCCGCGCCTCCGGAATATCTGGAGAAACGTAAGCAAGAGAGGGAGAGACGTAGATCCGAGACTGGTCTCAGGCAAAAGCTGAAAAAGAGCGTTAGAAAATCTGATACTACAATGGAGGTGAGATCTAAAGAATTCGCGAAAATTTCTTTTACTTGATATAAACCAGACATCTTATAGATCTTTTTACCGATATATATCATTAGGGTTCATCTGTGTTGCCGCGCAAAGATGACAACGAAGATGTTGCCGTTAATGACTCCAGAGAGCAAACTCTTAACAGGTCCTCGGATATACGCGTCTCGAAAGTTAAGGTATTATTGCTATATTTGCTATATAATTATTATGAAAAACTATATAATTTATATATGTATATATTCTGAAAAATTATTATTCTCTTTCTCTAAATTATTAACATAACTTTTAAAATTTTTTTACTATCTTTTTTATTATTTTCTTATAAAAATTTAAACTTATTTTTGACACTTATTTCGAATCTAATTTAACTACATTTTTACATTATTTTCAAAATTAATTTACAATACAAATAAACACAAAATATAATTTTCAAATTACTCTTTAACAATTTTCAAAATTAATTTTAAAGATACCATATATTTTATATTATATATATATATATATATATATATATACACATTATCCTATTGATTATGGATTAAGGACTGGAATTTTTGCTTTTGGAAAATATGTTATATAATAAATAAAATGTTATTTCCAAAATATATAACATTAAATAAATTAACATTCTAGAATGAAAAGAGTTTAGAGAAAATGTACAAATTCGATTATATCTGCTCAAATATATGTATCAGGTATAATAAATATACAATTTAGATTTTAATAATAATAATAATTCAATAATATATTCAGGATCGCTTCACCGGCTGGAGACGAAAATCCGAGCCAGGCTTCCAATCGTACGTATGTCTCAATCACTCGGACGAAGAGCAGAAAGTAGACATTATCAACGATACTCAATGTACAACGGCCGAGATCGAAGAAGCAGCCGAGATTTGTGCTGAAAAGGAGAATCAGATAACGAATTCATTGTCGCCGAGCGAAGTCAAAGACAATAATAACGAGCAGCAGCATACTCCTCCGACGCAAACGGTGGAGGAGATCGTCGGCCACATTCTCATGGAAAACCAAGAATTCCAGAAACTGTTGGAGAAACAACGAACCAACAGTATCATCAATGTACGACAGCAACGATTTAACAAGCGCATCTCTGCGGATACGTCAGACGAAAGCGACTCGGAGAACTCTAATTACATCGGCTCGATCAATCACATTAACAACAACAATAGATTGGGACGCGCTCGAGCAATGTATCGGGAACAGCGACTGATTAGGACGAACAATGCATGGAATTCATTGTCTTCGGCAACGGCAGCGCGGGAGAACCAGCAGCCGTTGCAGCTTTTTTACGACAACCTTAAGACCGTTCAAAAATCAACGGAAATGATGGCGCGAAATGGCAAGGCGAATCACGTGCAGGAGAAGCGAGCGGCCTTTGAGACGTTTAAACGACAGAGCATTGTCACCGAGAGCAAAGTGATCAAGACGGCGCTTCGTATCCGTGATAATTCGACGTCACTGGATAATGAAGAGAGTCTCGTGCAGTCGCCGTGCATGTCGAATCATCGAGCAGCCGAGTGCAAGGAGATCAACTCGATTGTAATGGCAGAACGTATCGAAAAAGACGGATCTGAACGGCGCAATGGCGAAAGAAACGACGCGAACGACACGGAAGAAGCCAAGGGCTTTGGCAACTATGATAATCTGCAGCATGTCTGGGAGGGTCTGCAGATGGCGAAAGACGTCGACGGCGGCAACGATAGCCCGATCCAGCCCGCTGTCTGGCTCACCAAACTTTGCGAAGGTCTGCCAACCTCACCACCAAAGTGCGGCTCGCTACCGCGCAGCTTCCAGATAAGTCCTAACTCGCAACCAACGAGCGTGACAAAGTCGCGCTTTCTACAACGGGACGGCAAACCGATGAGTGAGCGGCCGTTTACGATAGCATCTGACAAGCCAGCGGAGATCAATCTCGAAGACATGGAGAGATACGCGTCCACGTGTCAACCGGAGGGCAGAATCGCTAAATTTCCCATGCCCGCCACCTCGACGAGTTCCAGCTCGTCGACTTTCTTTTGTTCGCTGGAGGACACCCGATTGACTGATGACGCTTACTCCGACGTACGTATGTCCACCACGGACAGCGCGAATATTCATCCAGATCACAAGATCTACCGGGCGAACGGCAGCGCAATTTTTCGGAACGTTCTCTTCAAGGCGAGTAGTCGTCTGCAGGGCCGTCTGAGGAATACCATGAGCACGGAAACACTCGAGTGCAATGACGAGCTCGAACGGACGCGCTACTTTCGTTCATTGAGCGTCGCAAATGGCAAGTGTTCGAAGAGACGGACTAAACACGCGAAGCAGTACGCAAGGGAACCGTCCTCGGACGCTGAGGAGCTGGTGGGCTGCTCGAGCGTCGGCTCGATTAGCGATCAGCGAGTACCCCAGCTTTATTACAAGCAAGGCAGCTCCAGTCTGGGCGCCAGAATCGCTCAGTCAGATTACGCCGATCCAACGATCCTCTTCGCCGAGAACAAACGCATTCAGTCTTCTTCCATTGACGTCAAACAATCACTCAATAAGATCGACCAGTCGGAAGAGAAAGATCGCGGGGAGGAAGAGGAAACGAACAGCAACAAGGACGTGGAGCGTCGCGAAAGCGAGACGGACAGCTTCTATGAGAGGAGTTTCGAGACCATTGAGAATTACGCGGATGCCGACGTGGACGAGGTGTTTCGGGACAGTGCAATATTCAGCGATGTCGACGAAGTGTTCGTAATGCGGCAGTCGACGACAACGACGACAACTGCGGCAACGAAAGTGAAAATCGCACCGCCTATACCCGCCAAGAGAAAGCAAAAAGCGTCCTCGATGCCGTTGGCGAGGTGCAAGCCGAGCGTCGCACAGAAGCCAGATTACCTGAAGATAAAATCAATTCTAGCGAAGGGGCACACCGGTGAATCGGAAGTCGTCACCGCGAGGATGAATACGATTTATCAGCCGCAAGATGATTCGCCGGTTAATTATAATCGGAGCTCTGAGATTGATAGGGACGACGTCTCCGCGGGGCAGAGTCAAGCGGGTTGGGTGCGAAAGATAGTGGGTCAATTGCAGGGGCACATTGAGACGTGATCCGTACTTATATACGAATGAATAGAATTAATTGCAAGATGAGCCAATAAAAGTTTCGAACCATATTCGACTGGTTGTGTGAATAAAAGTCAAGCAAATGTTTTTATTAAAGAGAGAAACAGCGTTCGTGTTTTAAATTTAAGAAATTTGTTGAATTATTGATTTCGAATGAAATTGTGCAAATGGTGTTTGCGAACTTACCCCAAGTATAATTCAGAGATATTACTTAGGAAAGTATTATTTATTTTTTTATAAGGCAAAAAAAAGCTTTGTAAAAGTAGGAAATAAAAATAGATAATTTGATAGAAAGATATACAGTGAAAATACTTGTGCTTTTTTTCAATCCATGATAAAATGCTCTTATTTCGAGTGAAATAAATATAAAACAAGTAAATACTTTGTGTATTCTATAAAATATCTTGTATATCATATCAAAAACAATTTTTGTTTTTTAACAAAATCTCGGTCGTTGATATTATAATTGCATATAAATTTAAAAAATAATTTACAAGAAAACAATAAATGTTGTTAAATAATGTCATTGTCCAAAAAATATATATAGTGGATAAGAATAGAAATATTCATATAGAGAGTAAATATGCCTATATAATATTTCCAACGATCTCTATCTTATATAGAGATAATTTCCGACAAAAATAATTCTTATATTTCGACATTTTTATCCATAAATTAATAAAAGTATAATAGCATTTGCTTTGCTTTATTCATATAATCTATCGTATTGAGAAGTTTGAGAGCTAACTTTAGTCAGCATGCCTTCAACATGTGCCTGGAAGATAATTAATACAACGTGATACTATTACTCTATAATGAATTGATATCTCATTTAACGTTGATGTGCACGTAATAAGCATGTCGATGTTCAAATGTTCATATTATATTTCATAAAAGCGTAAAAAATTACATCAATTGTTCTCAATTAATATCTACTTATAGATTGTTGAAATGTATGTTAAAATAAATATTGTTTGATATTTTACTTGTACGTTAGATAGAGCATATGAGAGCGAGAAACAATTTTTTAATTTTTTTAATTAAACGAAGCATTTAAAAGTCATTTAACGTTGTATTTCCGATCGAAGAGATCGTCAATTAATAGCTAGAGAATTTGAAAATGCAAATTTTCAAACGAATTTTATTTCCAATTACATTTTTTTCTACTTTTGCTTCCACAAATAAATAACTACGATTTCATATCAACTATGATTGAATAAATTTAAATAATTAAAACGTTGGGTAGAATAAGAGAATAAAGAGTATATATTATATAGTGTATAGTGTATATGCTACTATATAACGTGTATATATAGTAATATAATGTTTTATATAAAATTTACCGCAACTATGTATTCTTCATTTTCATCTCGAGCAGAGTTGGCACTAGATATGATATTTTCAGGTAAGTACGCCTTTCTATAAATATAACGGGATGTATCA
Organism: Polyergus mexicanus; assembly: GCF_030449975.1. Taxonomy (NCBI): domain Eukaryota; kingdom Metazoa; phylum Arthropoda; class Insecta; order Hymenoptera; family Formicidae; genus Polyergus; species Polyergus mexicanus. The sequence goes on along the minus strand of NW_027223322.1, from coordinate 6,241,378 downwards.
ACGTGATATAATATGAATTGCAACGCCATAAATGTCTGACTATATATATTTTTTTAGATGGATTTTATTGCAGGAAGGTTTATTTACAAAGAAGTTTGTGATTGTTCCTATAGATACATTGGTAAATTAAATACGTTAACGCATAATTATAAATTATTTTCTCACAATACTGTATTTATATAAAAAATGACTAAAATGAAGACTCGGTGAACGCAAGATACAACATATGTACTATATATAATACGTTATACACATTATATACAACTTCCGCGTATAATTACAGACTTAGTCACTAGTACAATTCCAATTAATATTTATAAGGAAATCCTCTACTATTCTCTCTCATTGGTGTATAATATGTAACTTTCGACTATAAAGAATAAATCAACGTCTAAAAAACGTCCTCTTTCGCAACGCATCTTTGTTATAGTAAATTTTTTCGGGGAGAGGGGATAGCATTACATGATACTCTTTAAATAAATAATTAAATGCACGTAATGGAGTAACACTTGGTGAGAATCTTTTCTTTTTATATAGCAGAAGCCTCTTATATTCCTAAAATCTCTCTGTATGATGTAACATTACATTTTTCTGTTTCGCTCCTCTAATTTTCGATTGGAAGAATAATTTTGTTCGTTTGTTTTACCTGTGTCCTGTGTCGCTATGGTTTTAGTTAACAACTATTACTGATATATCGGCAATTCGTATCTTCAACATTTTCTGGCTAATTAACAAAATTATCGGAATTTACTCTATTAGATATTAAGTGAATATCTCTTTGAATTTACAATATATATGTATATATGTCAAGAAATTTTATTAAATATATTTGTTTATGTTTATGTATATATATATATATATATATATATATATATATATATATATATTTCTCTCTCTTTTTATCCATTTTATGTAACTTACGAATTTACCTCTCAAAATATTTTGTATATCTCTTTGCATGCAAAACGTGCACGTATGTTATCAATCGTCATCAAATTCTTGATCGGAAATAATAATAAGCATACATGCATGCGCTTTATCTTCTTCTATCCCTTAGATTATCGAAATCGAGCGACGTTTTTCTAAAAAACCAACATATTTTCCGATACTGGAAATATCAGATGCAGTAAGCAGTAAACTTTTTGATACCGAAGTTTATATATATTGTATCATAAAATTGTTTTCATGAGAAAATCTTTTCTTCTATGATTTTTTAATTGAATAAAAATCAAGTAAAATAATCATAGAATAAAAGTAGGAATATTTATGCATAGTAAAATTGAGTAAATATTTTTTTTGCATTACCGCCAGACATTATATGAATGTATCAGAGTCATATATTAATAAAGAGCATGAGAGCTTCATTAATTTAATGAATAAATCTGAGGGATGGTCGAAGATTAAGGAATATAATATAATATATATTGCTGTCTCGCGTTCTCTCTATATGTTCGCCATGTGAATCTCAAAATTCAAAATAAGTGAAAAACGAAAATTTGGAACTCAAACATCCGTACGTAGAGGCAAACTATTAATGGTCAATGTGTACAGGTACATTTTATCGCTGTATCAATCGTCCTAGCACTTGCACGTGTACATTGCGCAAAAGGACTTTTCAAATATCGCTAGTATGGGTGTACAATACTCTTCGCAAACTGGACGCAACGGTTCATTACATATATATATATATATATAGATTAACAATCGCATATCTCTGTATTCATTTTCTGAAATGTTGAAAAATAATGAGGTTCTCTTTTCTTAAATTCTTTTTATTAATCCATTCAAACGGAAGATAAATCTCGATCTATCGCACACTCGTGTCTCTTGTTCAAAATAACCGACTTGAAGAAGAATTAATGAAAATGTGAATTTTTATCACGCATTTATTTATTTGATAATTGTATAAAATTATTGAAACAGACATTTTTCTCGATGTGTCTTACACCCATACTCTAATTTTTCTATTATTCTCTTGCAAAAATTATAAAATGAAATTTCATTTTAAATAGTCACGAGCAGAACATGGATATGTGAAATCTACACAAAATGTATGTGTGTCTTTCTAGTGCACATATTTCTTCTAATACTTCTATGTCAGAGGATTAAAGACTTTCTAATTATGTCTTCTATTTTTTTTTCACTTTCTTTGCTAAAATTTGGATTTATAATTATCTACTCTGATTCCGCCGATGTACCTATTCTTTTTCCTTCTGTAATTCGTTCGATACGATACGGTCTGGATAAAATTATTGTCGTTACGATAATACAAAAATTCACATCAGGTAACATCGCAGTTACTATTCACCGTTATTTTTATCAAAATATCTTGTAAATATGTACGTCTCCGTAAAGAAGCAGAATAATATCTCGCATAAACAAAATCGCCTATACCGAAATAAAATAATATATCCTTCCACGTATGACATTTCTAAACTTTTTAACACTTAAACAGCCTTTAGATAACTTTCCAGCTAAATTACATCTGCGTGGAATAAAGATAATTTTTTGTCTTTTTCGATATATATCACAATCTTTCTCCTTCCTTACATCAAGTAGATTTACATACTTCGTATACTAAGAGAGTTCTCTCGCTCGAATAATTCTTACAATATTAAGAAAACGGAGATTGTCGACTAAACAAACATTAAAATTACGCGATTTTATGGATATTATCAAACATTTTGCCAGAAATGTTAGTATCGTAGACATTCAACACATCTGGCATACTGCCATTAGCAAATATGTATGGGGAAGACAATTACGTTTCTATTTATCTCTGTTTACAATGAATAAATGTAGACTTGACATAGAATTTGATCGAACGTGGAATAAATTGACAATACAAGAGCGAAATATCAGCAAATTTTTTCGATTATTCGAAAATGCGCAGCGCAAATTCAAAATTCCGCAAAATCCAATTGCAAACTTAAATATGCGTGATATTATAATTTTGGAAAACGTTATCACTTAGATTTATACACGAGCAACTTTCGCCGCGAGACGAAAATTCAACGGAAACGATAAGACACTGATTCATAACTTTGCTAGGGTATATTTCGAATTTTTTTTTTTCGATAGTATAATACTTTCTTCAGTAATCTACTTTCTATGTACAGAAGAAAAGGTTCATATAAAATATCAAAATAGTTCAACATTCCGCACAGATAATTACGCATGTTTCGCTCTGACGATTCTTTACAGTTCGATTTACGTCTTTCGCCTCTCTCAGTAAAGAATTGTAAATTAAAGACTCGATAAAATATCGACGGAAATAGATGGAAAAGTGCCAGATATTATATAAATATACATATATACGAATATCAGTCCGGAGCAAATAAAATACATGTGCTTTTTTTCACATGATCAATTTTCAAGAACTTCTGATCTTCGTATGTCGTGACTTATTGTTATGATGTAATGAATTGTTTGATTATGATGCGTCAATATGTTAATTATTTTTTCACTTTAAATATCTTACGAGATACAAACTAAAAAAAATTACCGCGTCAGTGGTTTCATCAAAATATATTCGAATAAATGATTATGTTAAATTCAAGCATCAATTCTGGAAGGAGATACAAGTGCAACGGCACTATATATATGAAGAAGCGATATCTTTACTAATTAATAGTTGCGCGATTAGTGAATATTTAATAAAAATATTGGTCAAATATTCCAAATAAAAAAGAGGAATGTTTTTGGTTTAATCATTATCGATCTACAGGTATCAGCTTATAGTGTATCGAATAGATTTCGGCAAATATGTTCCGAGATAATTCGTACATTTATACAAGCGAAATCTTTCGTTAAAATAAACGTTGACGATACTCGAGAGTTGCAAACTTCGACTGCGTAAACGTAAAACACAGTCAATTTTTCCTCTCGTCTAAATCCTACGTAATCCAGCACTCTTCCTCATCAAGGATTATAGAAAGTCTACTGTAAACGAGAAAATATATTTCTCCCAGTCTTGAGACCGATCACATGAAAGTTATATTGCGCTCGTCGCTTCACAGATACATACGATAATATCGTCGTTGACGACATATCCGATAAAAAAATTAGATTATTTCGTAAAATGAAAGAACAAATATCGGGGATTATTGTTGCGCGCAAATCAAGGCTGATCATGAACCAACAATCGCGGATACTTTATTACAATCGCGATCAATATCATACAGCAAGCAAAACGATTCAACGCATGTATATTTCAAGATAAATTCGCGCGTTCACTATCGATGACATTGTCGTGCAATTTATATATTTAATATCGCCGAAAGATTAGAGACATCGCGAGACGTACGCGATGTCTGAATAAAGCTAACTCTCTCGAAGTGTGTCCCATGCCCAACGAAATGAAGCTCGAATAGCATAATTTTTCGTGCATACACACATTCTTAAAGACGACACATTGGTACAAGTGAATTTTGTACTGCTTACATATGTGTACACGATATTATATAAAATTCACAGAGAAAATTCATTTCTACGCGGAATCTTTCGAGAACGTTTTTACGGAGCGTTATACATCAATTAACTACTTTCCTTCTATATCGTTGCCGTTTTCTCTACTATCTATCGTTTTTGGAAGAAAATATAGTAGCGTCCCGCTTCCACCAGATCAGATTTGAATGATAGGCTCCCTAATTCAGAATCGTTTTTTCCTCAACGAAGATTTTCTTTTTTGGGGAGCCGTTTTTTGCAGTTAGAAATAACGAAAAATGAAATCTTTATTTTATTTAATTCACCTAAAACTGATTAAAAAACATCGTTTATTCAATTCAATCTTTGCAATTTTGTATTTATATGCAGAAGTGTAGTTAATGTCGAGAAAGTGGAAAGGCTATAAAAAATAATGCGCATTCTTTTGAAATATGTCAAAAGATCGGTCACTGAAATTCGAATCCCGTGAAAGTGAGACGACGAAGATATATTAAATTGTAATCTCGATTAATGTCACACATTTCCGTCAACATGAAAATTCCATCGGATATTGCATCTGGATGCAGCGAATAGCACTTTAACCTTCGAAAACTTTACGCAACCACGTGTGTGTAAGAATATAAATATTGTCTCGTCTAGAGAATAATGTCCCGCACTCGTCGAAAATACAAATACGAGAGCTCTTATCCTATTAAATCGCTATTACGATCAAAATGGTTCTCGAAGGCTAAGAGCTAATAAGAATATAGCGCTCTAAAAAAAAAGATAAAATCCGAAACTGTACCATTTGCACAGCGTTGATAGAGCTTCGTTGCTTGCAAAACACGCTGTGCAACAATGTACTCTTGCATTATATATTCTAGCTAATTTAGTTATATATAACGTCAGAAATACGGAATAATCTCCAATTATTTTTACAGTTTCCGAGGTTTTAATTTCATCATAAATCTCTTTTCTCGTAATTGTACATGATTTATATATATAAGTGTAATTTATACACATGTATAGCTATATAAACTAGGAAATTGCTTTTATCCGATATATCTTTCCAAACAATACGGTTTTTATCGGCTTCATTTAATCAGGCATAAGAATAAGTTCCGCGTACATATTTTCTTTGTCTTAAGTTTGGTGTCTTTCTGTTAAACTCAAAATCTCTTTCTGTCATAGTGTGTATCTACTGAAAGAACTATCTAAGTTTTAAGACGCCTCTCGTTAAAAAAAGTTACCTCGAGTAAATGATCAGTTTACGCGATATCGACTACTATTAGAGAGATGGCGGTAACCCATTGCAGCAATGTTGGAATTGCACATTGCAAAGTAGTGAAAATAATTAATTGTAAAGCTTTTACCTCTCATATATGTTTTCTCACCGCTCTTTTGTAGTCGCATTCCACGTTACACGTGCAGTTCAATCACAAATCGTGCGAGACGATAATGCAGCGTGTGATCGCAAGCTAGGAATTTAAAAATCGATACTTAATAGCTGGCCTCGTGTCCAGCGAGTATGTAGAGATCCGCTCCTTCCGATTCAGTCAATGTGCCACTGTGAACCAGATGACTTTCCAACATCACAACCCTATTTAATACATAATAGTCAATTTTATCTTCTCTTTAATTACAAGTGTTAATCTAATTTATATTTAATTATAAATATTAATAATAAATTCTATAGATATACCGCATTTAAAAAAATTCTAAAATTATATGTATGTATGTATATATATACATATATATATATATATATATATATATATATATATATATATAATATATATATATATATATGTATCTATATGTGTGTGTGTGTGTGTGTGTGTGTGTGTGTGTATGTATATATATATATATATATATATATATACATACACACATACATATAATATAAAATACATTAAAAAACATATCAACATTAAAATTAAAATTTTATTAATAAGATTAAATATCTCTTTTGATATATAAAATATCTTTAAAAAAGAGAAAAATTGTTATTACCAAATCAATTTTGAGATTATGAGAGTTAATGTGTATCAATATCAAACAATGTAAAAACTTAACAAAAAAGTTTCCTAAATTTATAATTTTTAGATCGCAATTGAAATTCCAATAAAAAAAAGATTCGAAAAAATATCAAATCTCATTAACAATACTTTTTTAATTATTTTTCTCCTCAAAATGCTTCTACTGTATTATACATGTGCATCATCTTCTCAAATCTTTTATATCATCAGATACATACTTGTCTGAGCCTAGTAGCCTGTAAGTCCTGCTTGGATCACTAATCTCTTGAGTAACTTCGCCATTCTTGAAACTTCTACCTTGCATACCGTGTTTGTGGAATGCCAGTACACTATCTGGTAGACAAACTGAAAATAAATGACACATTGTTTTATTCATAAAGACTATGGTATGTATTGCGAGTGAACAAGTATTTCGTCCTTACTGATAGATTCAATCTGAAAATTAAACTGCAGCTCTGACAGCTGTTTCTTGCTAACCCGAGGTTTCCCTTGTAATGTCACCATCTTCACTACACCTTCAAATACAAATATTTCATTTATAACATATTATTGCATGTGATAATAAGATATACTTCTAGTAATACTCACTATCGTAACAAACGAGTATTGCATCTTTCTCAAATTGTGTGACATTAATAACATTCAAATTTTCTCTTCTTGGTATCACAGTCGCTGAAACAGTATTCTTATTAAAGAGGGGATGATAGTTCTTCCAAAAAATAAAGATTGAATTATCAGGTTTTTAAAGATAAACAGAACATTAATAGCAAATATCTTTTTGTATAAGAAAATAATAAAAATAAGATTAATAGAGACTATCATATTATTTGTAACAAGTAAATCTTGTTAGACATATATAACATAAAAATACCTGAACCATCCATATCTTCTAATTCATCACTGTGGAACCAGTACTCTGCGTTGATACCACTGCTTTAATCCAATTTCAGTTTATTCTGCTGATATGGCTGCTTAACTGATACACACACCATTGGATATTCCATCTCCGGTGTGATAACCATTTTAAAGACGTTTAGAGGCGATGGTAAAACGCAGTCGAAATGCTTTAGAAGCATAAATTTATTCAATGGATCGTACCATTGCATTAGAAATATACCAGCCGGCATCGCTCCACACAGATATTTGTATCTATATGTTTAAAAAGATAGATCATTATGTTTGTTAAATTTTATTTAACTGACAAGCATGAAAATATAACGAATCATTATATATGCAATTTTTTCTTGTATGAAGACTATTTCAATTTATTTATGTTCTTATTTCATCAGAGTTATATTTTGTATATTTTACGAAAAATGTATGATAATGTAGTTTCCGCTCACCCATTATATGGATTCCTTCCAACGCAGCATTTGGTACATCCCTTTGTGTCCGGTACCTTTGTAGTGAGAGCAAATTTCCTAGGGACTAATCTCTCTGGTATTTTATTCATGTGTAACGAAAACCTATGAGTCTGTTTACTTAACATCGCTAATAAGTCATGCCTGTACAATTGAGGCGTCTTTCCTACAATATACATCACTAATATTATTCAGAGGATATAAATTAATCAATCATGCAGCAGCGTCAATGATGATAATACAACATAAGCTTACCGGAAAGGGACATGAGAACATCTTTAATAACATACATCCAGATAGTACGTCTTGGATATAATTGGTCTATCGCAGTTTCATGGAGCTCGTTCAAATTCAAGTTGTAAATTCCTTCTTCCGCCGCAATCAACAAGTGCTGATCCCTCGTATCCGGATGAATCCAACTCGCTGTACAATGTATTCTCAATGGACAGCCATTAAATACCTATTAAAATTTGTAGTAGAAATAAGATAATAAATAAGGATTTAACTTGTCGAGAAATAATGCTGTAAAAGAAATATTTTCATATACTAAAATATATAATGAATAATATAATAATAAATAAAAAAGTTATATATATATATATATATATATATATATATATATATATATATATATATATATGTTAATCAATAAGCCTTTTGTAAGTTAACCTTTGAGAAACATGCTCCCATATGCACTTTTGGTGTGGGAGGTAATCCGTTACTAATAGGCCTCGGTGGCGTGTGTCTCTTTCGATCCCTCCTTCTCGGAGGGACGGGCGGTGTATCCGAAAGTAAGTCGGGACTCATACTCTCCCTATCTCGATCAGCTGCTATCTCATTGTCGCCTAAAAAAAAATTATGAGATAAATAAGTTAAATTAATTAATTAAGAAAATTAAAAGATTGAATGAAAAAAAAAATATATATATATATGTAAAACTATATATTAATATCGATAATATCTCAAGATATCAGGTTTTTTTTCAAATAGAGAAGATGAATAATAAATGTATTATGTGCGAATATTTACATTACTTAAAGTATTAAATTCACGATGTACGCTCTTACCGTTCGACTGCGCAGATTCGTCTCTAGGGCCACTATCCGACAATGATCGTTGACGTTGACCGTTGACAGTTGTTAGGGATTGAGAATTGTTGACGAGACCGTATAATTCGTCCACAGAGCTGTGACGTCGGGGACTTGCCTGAGACCCTGTGCACACGAATCTAATCTTTATTATCCGCACACGCAAATAAATTTAAAGGAAACAGTTTGATATATTATGCGCGATCAAATTTTTTCATCAATCTGCAATATAAATCACTTACCAGACACGTTGTAATAGGGACAATGAACTTCGCAATCGTTCGATGATTCCCCAAGTGGAAGAGTGGCTCTAAAAAAAAAGAAGGAAAATGTTGCAATTGTATTTTCTTCAAAAGCGTTTTTCATTATGAAAGAGGAAAAATAAATGTTTGTTAATAGAAAACAAATAACATGTAAAAAAATAAAGAGTATACATTAATCGTAAATTATAAAATTATTAATTAGGATCGTATATTTCTCTTGAAATATGTATATACGTGGCTTAACAGATTTTCGAATAAAATGTGATGCAAAAACAAGTTAGAGATGTGAAAGCTGCATATTTCTTGCAGATTTTAGTACGTCACAAAACAATCGTGTTATCAAAGTGTTAACAAGATCAATCGTGAGGCCTATTCTGGTGTTATGTAATACAGAATGAATTTTTTTGGCAAATATTGTCAGTTGAATAAATCGTAGGCAAAAACAGACATGAAATATTCCCTGTAATAAATCAATCATATTTTTCCTTTCTCTCACATCGATATCATTTATAAAGAAATTAAATCATTTATAAGGAATATTAAAAAAAATATATATATATTTAAAAGTATATATATCAATAAAATAATACTACAGTAATATCTTGTACATATATTAGACGAATAAAAATATATATAATAAAATGAATATTTGATACTTTCATGATAATATATCAACTGAACAAGATATGTGTTGGACAATAAAAAAATTATTTACTGTAATTTATTTTATCTACTTACTGCAGGGAATATAGCTGGTCGCAATGTCCACCGACCATCGACATTGCATTTCCCCTGCACACATGAAACTATGATAATATACTATAAAAATTATAAACTTGTTTCTTGATACTGCTCGAGATATTCTGCGCAATGTGCTTTGAAATCTTGTAAACAACGTATACATAATAAAATGCGAAAATATAGGATGCTTGATAAAGTAATAAGAGACTAATACTATTTCTCCTTTTTAGATACATTGTATGGTTACATCGAAGATTGTTGCGCGATGATTAAATAAAATTTAATACGCATCTCTTTCTTATTTAAATATCAATAATTTTTTATATTTTATCCACAAGATATAATATAAAGAGAGATAAAATTCCATAGAAATTATAATTTCCCACAATTCCTCGGTTTTCGTAAATTCGTTTCAAATGTTCAGCATAAAATAAGTAATCTTTCTTATTATTTTGATTTGTCAATTTTGATATTAGATTCGTATTTTGTTATCTGGAAAACCTTTAAGTTTGTGTGTGAATAAAGATAATGAAAAATGTTTGATAAATTTTCAATGACCTAATTTATGTTTTTCCCCGATAGATCCTATATTTATAATCATAAATATTTGATATAATCAATACAATTTTTTTTCAGGATTAAAAAGTTTCATATATATAACGTTCTTACTTTTAATTGTAATAATCCTCCTTCAACACATTATCTATAATAGATCTCAAAATTACGAAACACAGGACAATTTAAAGGCCAAGTTACATTTAATGTCACACACCAAAAAAAAAAAAAAAAAAAAAAAAAAAAAAAAAAAAAAAAAAACCACTACAGAAAATGGTCATCCTCTTTCTTGTGTTAAAAAAATAAGTTATTTTTTTTGTTGAACTGTGTTATTATAGACTCAAAAGAGATAATCTTATATGATAAAACACGTAAAACTTTAATTATAGATAAACTAACATTTCTCTCTTTTTTCCTCCGTATTATAGATACAGAGATTTCTCCGCCAGCATGATTGATATATTTTAAAAACAACTTTAGTGTATCAAAATGATTGAAAAAAACTAACATGCAACAAATAACACCAAATACATAACACAGGAAGGAAGCATAAGTCTACATCTATCTAAAATTTGTGTTTGTAATATGTCAATATTATTCTAATTACGCTGCGAATGTTAATTCAATTTGAGATAATCGACTCGAATTATATATTTTAATCACTTTGTCTTTTAGTTATATATTTAAAAAATGTTATATATACATATATATTTTATATAATTTATTAATTATATATATATATATATATATATATATATATATAAATTTTTATAGATATCTGTTTTTTATCATTTTTTAGTATATTTAGCTAAGCTAATCTGAAATTATACAGAGTAATTTGAAAGGAGTCTTTTAAAACTAACACAAAACCGAAAGCGATATGCGTGTAAATTCGAAGTATGTTAATGTTTGTAATAAAAGAAAAAGATACTTAAAAAAAAAAGCGTAAGCGAATAACTGTTCGAGTAATGCAATTTACAGAATGATTACGCAGTTATTAGGAGATATAAGTGCAAGGTGCAAGGTGCAAGGGAAAAGGGTTACCTGCCAATACCTTAGCAACAACTCCTCATCAATGTACTGCAATAGACTCCTGTTGGGAGAAATTATTAAAATTACAAACTGATCAGAAAAATCAAAAAATATATTAAAAAAGAATAATTGGAAATGTAGATTACAAAACGAAATTTGGGGCGTGGGGCAGATGTGCTACAGGAGCAAGGACTAAGAGTGACGGGATACAAATATTATTTTACGACCGAATATGTTACATTGTTAAAATATAACGAAGATACTCGGGCAATCTCTATTTACGTACGAATCAAATGGTATTTTTAGAAAGTCTTTTTTTTTATTAGATATTTTCTCCAGATGAAAAAATGCATGATTTTAGCTTTTAGAATAACTAATTCTAATAGATAAAACCGCGATGTGTTATATGTTGGTGTATATACAAATATATCTCAAAAAGTGATCTTACTTACTTTAATGAAATGCATGTACGACATATCAGCAATCCTTTGACAAATTTTCTATCAAATCATGCATACAAGCAATCGTATCTATCGCCTAACATGCAAAAAGTAGTGTACTGTAATTTCGTATATACACAATACATTGTTAAATCTCTGTCCCGCCGAGATGTCTGTATAATTATCTCATATATAATTATCTTTTTAATATATCAAAAAATTTGATTACGTATACGTGGTTAAAAAATGTTTTTAACTCTATTCAAACAATTCTCTTATATTTAATTTGTATGTTTTTTAAAGCCACTCTGGCATAGCAAAATTTTTATGTTATATTTACAATTACAATTACAATTCGGATCGCTTTAATGTTACTCGGTGACAAACCGATCAAAATTTTTTAAACATTTACAGTATTAAGAAAATACAAATAGCATGTAATTTGTGTTGATAATATCATTGTTATGTTAAAGATAGAAAGAATTTTTTTCACTCCACAGATACCAACCGGAGAAATTGTTTATATTACCTTATAGTCATATGAAATATCTCTGTGCCAGTTTTGCTACGACGTTTCGATATTTTACTTGTCTTAAGATTCGCGCCAAGTGTACTGACAAAAAATGAGCATGTCTTTAAGAAATATGCTGATAATAAATGTAAGACAAAATATGTAGCTCAATTATAGGCATATTTAAAGCGATATTCCATGGCGATATTCCATGGCGATATTCCTTGCCAAAAATTGAAACGATTTTTCTCTAACAAAAATGTTAGGATATAAGTAGTTTGAAAATTGCAGTAGATTAAAGAAGAACAACTCTTGAAATTAGAATTGCACTTTGAATGTTTCAGAGGGAAGCTATTTAATAAGAAAACTTTATTCTCTCCAACTGATTTCAGTCAACCCCTAGCTTAACTCGAAAAGGCATTGTTATCGAGATGTATAATATTAAAACTTCAATGAGACTGTGAAAATATGTTTTGTGTATATGTGTGACGTTATATTACATTTTAATATAGAGAGAAAAAAAATGATTTCATTTTTTTTCAATAAGGAATTTCGCCAACGAAAAGTAATTCGCGGAAATTGTTTTTATCGATTTTGCGGATAATTCAAATACTTTTTATTTACGGTCAAAATCGAAAAAGAAATAGGATTAAAAAAATAACGATTGGAGATACGAAAATTACAAAGAATAAATCCCTGTAATATCCATAAAGATTTTGTAATATGTGATTATATATATAATAATCGTCTAGTTTGTTTTATAAGTTTTCTCTCTACCTATGTCAAGATATTTCAGAATATGATGTGCTGCTGTTTTAGGTGTAAGAGTAATGAATGTACATTTTTCTCTCGTTTCAGATTATGATTTGAAAGTATGACATGATAAAGCAAAAGCACATGCTATATGCAATGTATATATTAGTTACTATCAGCCAAGAATAGAATGTTGGTGATCCTTATAATACAGCATACTGCATTGCTATCTTGTTTAATAATATATGACAATTGCATTTGGCTCTCGCAACTTACTGATTTTTATAATTGTTATGTGTATATAGAAGATTAAGACATAATACATATTGCAAAATCAAGATAATACATATATATATATATATATATATATATATATATATGAAACTGTAAAATCTTTTTACAACATCAAACATTTCTGAAATCCTATTCCAATTATTTATAAAATATATATTTACAACATGAAAATATTCTTGACAAAACAAAACAGCAACTACCATATTAATGAAAGTGATAGAGAAGCTTTCATGTTTTCAATGTTCCCTTCCGCGCAGAATATGTGCGATTAAAATTGATAGAATAAAAGTACAAAACAACTTACTTTTCTTGCTCTTCAAACGCAGAACCAATCCCACAGTCTGGATGTACATCGCAATTATGCACAGCCTGTATACGCACAAATATGCAGATTAGATATTTTCATTGTCATAAATCGCACTCTTTCATTAATTATTTATAATATACCGAATTATTTAATACAAAATGATAATTTGACATAAATACTAAATTAATCATTGTAATATTGGAAAAATATTTACACTATTGTAACTCTTGTTTTCATTAATAATATGTTCAATAAATTATGATGATATATAATTATAAGCAGAGCAAATAATTGCAATAAACTTACTTTGACATTATTCATGATATCCATGATATCCCATGCTGGATTACTATCCACAGATGGTGATATGGAGTCTCTATGTAATACTCCATCAATGTTGATCTGATCTGCAGGATAAATTATAATCACGATTAGTTATTAAGTTAAACTATAAGATATATACAGTTCATTAGTTATTATTTAATTGCTATTAATCGATGCTTACCATCACTATCCAATTGTGATATGGGACTCTTTGGCCTAGGCCTTGCAGTATGACGCGAGGCTATTCTTTGCGGAACATTGGGCACCGCCCCGTCTTCGTCGGCCTCTAAATCGGCAAACATATGACTGGGATTCGACACCTTTTGCAATAATTCTAACGCCAGTCTTTTATGCATCTCTCCTTGGAAAAAGGCATGCTGCAACATTCAAAATAATTTCCTTCAGATTAGGATCGATGCAATTGCAGTTTGGCAGATATATTTTTCTTATTCTTTTGCCACACATACAGAGAGAAATTGCATCAATGATAAAACAAGACAAACCTGAAGCAACTTCTCCGCCGTCGGTCTTTTCTTGGGATTCTTCGTGAGTGCGACTTTAACAAAATTGTGAAACGTTGGACTCCATTTATCGCGATCCTTTAATGTCGGTGGTTTAAAGCCAGACTTGGACATGAGAAACAAAGCGCGCATCGGATGCAGATCAAACATCGGCGGCTGCAACTCCGCTAATTCTATCGCGGTTATTCCGCACGCCCAAATATCGCACAACTGATTATAACCACCTTTCCTCTCCACAGCTGCTACCTGCACAATACAAAAATATTAATTGCAATTATCTTTAACGTAACTCTGTCAAACACATTAAGATATTAGAAGGAAATGCAGAAGTACCTCAGGTGCCATCCAATATGGTGTACCAATAAAACTCTTTCTCTTGTTAATTGTCGCAGTAATTTGTGCTGACACGCCAAAGTCTGCCAGTTTTACATCACCTGCCTCAGTCAATAATATATTGGCACCCTTAATATCACGATGCATCTTACCCATACTATGTAAGTAAGCTAAACCAGTTAGAGTCTCCCGACACATGTACGCTATTTGTATTTCTGATAATGGTCCAGTTACTAAAAGTATATTAAAAATATAATTATATATATGTATTATATAACCAAAACATAATTATCACAAAAATGTTAATTTATAAATCACTATAAATTTATATTTTTCTTTTTATAAACGTGAATTAAATATTATTAATTATTGAAATTGTGTTAAAGATATATATTATTACTTTTAATATATATAAACACTAAATAATAAATATTATACATACTATGATATATATCCTGCAATGATCCACCTCCACAATATTCCATACATATCCATAATTTATCTCTCCTTAAATAACTGCCATAATATGCAATAATATTTGGATGCCTACAGTCCTTCATCATTAAAATCTCCTGTTGAATGATTGCAAAGTCATCACCTAAAAGATAAACACAAATACTATAAACTACTTCATAATTCTATGATAAAATTTATAACAGCTTGATGTTTATATTTTGTGAACCAATTAAACGTAGATTTGAACATCTGGACAAATAAAGAAATTTGTCCTTTTTACTTTTACTCTATACACTTTATGCGAGGAATCATACTAACACTCCATGGAAAAAGCATTCCATACCAAAGAGAAAAATCGACGAACAGTCGCACAGCAAAGTCCATTGCGATAATACGATAACCGTATAATAAATAAAACACTTTGCGCTTACCTGGCTCCAACTTGATAACCTTAATCGCTGCGAGGTCGTTCATGGATAATCGTTTAGCCTGCGAAGAGGGAATACGATAATTGATCTCGTTATCGTTGACAGAATCAAGAGAGGATACATACCTTGTAGACATCGCCATAAGTCCCGCTGCCTATTCTTTGGATGAGCTCGTACTCGTCCTGGGGATTCCTACGGCTTATGTCACTGGATAGCGCGTTCGCGTTCACCGTGGCCATCGCAGGAGCAGCGAAGAGATTGACAGGGAAGAAAATAGAGAAGCGAGACACCTGGTGCTGCACGCCAGGACGTGACTCTCAGCCACCGCGACGTGATGCGCGTGTACGTGCAACCGGACGACGCAGCGGGAACATTTAGCCCATCGGGATGTCACACCATCCGTCGAATCGTCGCCATTGTCCACACAACAGCTGAACTGCTCTGACATTGGCCGCGGATTCGTTCGTGACGTCATAGATTTTCTCGCGACGATATTAACAAACACGAAGTACGAATAACCTAGACCAGAGATCCTCAGGTTAAAATTTCTGAACGTTGCTCGATCTTTGAACTAGGGATGTTCGATTCTCTTAAAAGAATCGATTCTTGAATCGATTCTGAATCGAATTTTGACTAAAAAAATCGAACATCCCTACTTTGAACTGATTGGCTGCCCAGACAGCGCAAGGATGTCCATAGGACGTCCAAAGGGCATCCAGGACATATATGTAGGATATCCCAGGATATCCCATTGTAATCCTCAGATCTCCTCTGGATGTCCTGAGGAAGAGTAAATGATAGCCGTATATTAACCTCTGGAGAATCCAGGGAGATCCTGTGGAACATCCTAAAGATTTTTATAGGATATGTTAGGGATATTTTTCGTATGTTTCAAGGAACAAATTTTAAAATTTAAATATAAATTAAAATTATGTTTTGTTATTTACTGCCAATATTAAAAATCTATTAAAAATAGTTCACCGTTCTTTAATATTTGAGGCTTTCGTGCTGTACATGAATATTTAGGTTTGGCTCCCGGGTTTGAGTTGTGTAATATTTTCTAAACAATCCAATATCTGAATTCCCTATGTTGGGATTGCATCTGAATCAGAAATTGAACTGATAGAAAATAATTACATTTGTAATTTCCTGTCAGTTGCTCTTTGCAAGCTTTATATAATTCTCATGACCAAATCTCAAATACGAGTTCGCGTGTCGCATAGCGGTAAACAAACGAACTAGCGGTTGAATACTATTATTTGTAAAGTTTTTGGAATGTTGCGAACAATAACATTTCTCATGAAATATTAAATAAATAATAATTTTGGATATATGAAAATGTGCGCATCAAATTCAATTATTAATATTAAACGAAATTAATGTTAACAATTAATTGCACATGTATATATCCTCTGGAAATCCAAAAGACATCCAATATAATGGACAGGGCAGATATATCCTACGGATATCCAGGGGTTATCCACTGGACATTTATAGGACATTAATACTTATTATAATACTTAAGATTTCTAAATTATATTAAATAGCCGACACAACTAAAAATAATTATGTATGCATATTAAATTTTTATAAATATATTTATAATAATATCTTAAAACATCCTACAAATGTCCTGAACCATCCTGGACATATTCAGGATGATCCTAAGGATGTTTTGTGCTGTCTAGGTGAGATCCTTTTTGGCTGAATACAGCGGAACATTAATTTTGTCTTATGCTTAATCATTTAGGCCGGTATTCATAGTCAGTTCTTATTTCAAGATCGTCTTAAGTAATGTCTTAAAGATGTTAATACGGCTCTGTGATTGGTTTAGGATATCTTAAGATTGTGCTTAAGACGGTTTTAAATATAAGAATTGACTATGAATACCGGCCTTAATCTCGAAACATATGAAAATATCATATGGAAATTATTGGACATAAAATTGATCATCTGACGCAAAATATCACTACCACAGATGTAGCGCGTGGCGTTGAAGACTCAAAGTTTTCGGTGTTCGGTTTCGGACAACACCGAGCGTTCACAAAAGTTGTCGAAAAGTACTGAATGAGAATAAAGAAATCTTTGCGTTGCTCTTCTTTTGTCCTGATGATACATCGGGCGCATTCAAGAAACACAACTGTTGAGCATCGTCTTGTCAATACTCGACGTTGATTTGGTTCTAAAAGTAAGAACCAATCATGTTCGATTGCTACTCAACGGTTGTATCACCTGAACACACCCATTGACAGGTAGATTTACGAACGTAACCGGTGGTTGACTTAATTCAAGAGGTTAAGTTGTCGACTTCGAA
The DNA here is from genome assembly GCF_030449975.1 of Polyergus mexicanus. NCBI lineage: Eukaryota > Metazoa > Arthropoda > Insecta > Hymenoptera > Formicidae > Polyergus > Polyergus mexicanus. The sequence goes on along the minus strand of NW_027223322.1, from coordinate 6,223,193 downwards.
TTTTATAGTTAAAGAATAGTTTGTTTCTGATTATCAAACAATTATGTCTGTTTTCACACGTTATTTACATTTTCGACGTTTGGGGATTGGTATAAGTAACAATGCCGCTATTTTGTTTTCGGATGCTGCACAATATTCGGTAGGTTCGAAGTGAAAATAAATAAAGAGATTTCGTAGACTTAAATTGTTAAGCTATTAATCCAATCCGGATTTTCTTATTCTATTCGTGTTCAATTATTTCGTGTATTGTATATATTAATTGTATTTTATAATTTTAGAATTATAAACAACATATTAAATCACGATCATATACAACATCTACTGATAAAATCAACAATATATTGAAGACTGAAGAGAAGAAACCAGCAAAGAAGATAAGCAAAGCTATGTTGATGTACTTGCAACGTGCGAAAGAGCATGGTAGTAACTTATCTGCTTTCTTTTTCATGCATTATATAATCAATAATATTTTAATAATAACTTTTTAATAATATTAACACTTTATATAAAAGACATTGTATAAATCTTCTATTTACATTTGCCAGATGAATTCATGAAGAAAGAGATTATAGAATACAAAATAGGAAAACGACACCTAGCTAATATAATGGGTGAAGATCCAGATTTCTTTACACAAGCAGATATAGATGTATGTATATAATTGTATGAAAAACTATTGGTAATTTATGGAAAATAGATAATTCATATAATCATTATTTTCAGAGATCAATTGCGTATTTGTTTCCATCAGGATTGTACGATCCTAAAGCTCGCCCAATGATGCGACACCCAGAAGAGATTTTTCCAAGCAAGAAAGCAGCAGAGTTTGATGAATCTGGAAGACCTTTTCATTCTATGTTTTATACCTCTAAAGCAAATTATTATCAAACGCTATATGTAAGTTTTTATAGCAACTTTTACAAAAATATAAAAGAGAGCAATTTAACATTTAGAAAAATTATTTTTGTATATAGGATATTATGGAGAAAATCAAATCTTTAAATGATATTGAAGATTCATTAATAAAGCAAGGAACATTACCTATGGATAAAATGTACGTTGAATATTAATAATTTATACATAGAATGGATATATACACTATAATTGGCATATAATTTTAGAAATTTTATTATATATGTATTAGGCATATATAATTACTTTTTAAGATTATATATAATATTAGTCATATTTTTAGTAATCTGATAGGTTCCGAATGGTTATCGATAAAAGATATTGGAAACCAGCTACTTGAAAATATTATAGATTTGGAGGTAAATAGTAATATCAATAATAATGCTGAAGTCTATGCAATATTTTACAAAGAAACGCATAATTTAACTCATAGGTGTAATAATTTTTTCAGTACACTTATCTTATAACATCACTAGAACGATTATGTGATCACCCACTATCAAAGCGTGCAACAGATTTTATCATGAAGTATCGTAAAGTACTTATTAGTCATTCCAATGAGATAACTGTGCCACCTGTAAGTTATATATAACAATGACAAGAGGAAAAATATAATTGAGATTATTAATGCAGAGAATTATTTTTATTTGTATAGTTGGAACATGACAGCACAGGAAGGCCATATATCAAAGTCAAAAGTAAATAAATAATCTTAACATTAGCAAATAACTAGGAAATAATATCATTAAATTCATTATAATTTCAGATTGTTTTAGAAAATCTGCAAGAGGTGAAGTAACAATCTGGGGCAATGGCTCTGGCAATATCACTATTAACGGACACGATATTACATATTTTGAAGATATGCATCATCGCGACCAGGTGAGTCAATCTCGATATCTAATCTTTTAACAATCTTTTTGTACATTGTAAAGATTTTTTAATATCTTTTTGATATATGTTTATCGAAAATTATAGAGATTTATTAAAATAAAATCATAAAATAGATTCATTAAAATCATTAAGTTTATGGAATAACATAAAGTTTTAGATTTTTGCCACATAAATTTTAGATATTATTAAATATTATACATAATTAGAAAACAATAAAAATCGTAAAGGCTATAAGTATTATAAATAGAATCGATAACGAGCTAATAAGAGTCGTACAAGGTCATGAATGCAAGTAAAAATCAATAAAGATTAGAGATAACTAATGAACTTTAATAATAGATGTTTCGGTCACACCTCAGAACTTCTTCAGTACAGTCAATCCTGTATTCGAAATAAAACCGAAACATCTATTATTAAAGTTCATTAATTATTTCTAATTCCTTATTGACTTTTATTTGTGTTCATGACCTTATGCACGGCTTTTATCCGTCCGTTATTTATCGATTTTATTTATTATTAGGAAATTACAATTAAAATATATACAATTAGAATTTTGAATTTAGATTCTATATAATTTGCCTGAGAAAATGAGAATATTTAAAATTGTATTATTGTTTATATGCTTAAAATTAAATCTTTTTTAATTTCGTATAACTTTTATTTTAAATATTTTTGTCCTAGTTTTTGTCAGAAAAGAGTTGATATTATGTTCGTTAAAAAATATTCCGGATTTCCATGACTTATTGAAATAAAAATATGCGACATGCATTCTATCATATTTTAACATGTGATAAAAAATTAGGCAATCAAAATAAAACTCTCTTTTCAGAAAAAAGATTTAGATATTTAGATCTAAACTATTCTATTTTTATTCGACAAATATATACGCGTTGTTTGCGCGATAAAAGATTTATTTTGCAATCTAATTCTCATTCTGTTCTGTGACTGCTGCATATTTATATTCCAAGGATAATAATATTTATAGAATAATAATACAATTATTTTTAAATGATAATAATATATAATTAATATAGCACTTAAACAAAATAGGGAAAACATTAAATCTTTTACTTATATCTTTTGGTAAATTTTTGATAAAATGTGAAATAATCTTAAATGATATTATAATGGGTGTCTGATATTGACCGTATCATCTCTCGTATGTAGATAGAGTAAGTGAAACCAAGGAGAAAAGTTCTTTATCATTTTGTGATTTTCGTAATAATTGAGAAATTAATTTAAAAAGATCGGCCAATTCGTGCGAGTTTAGCGCGCAGCGAGAAAGGACAGCCTCATTAATATGTGGTTGCTAGATTATTCAGCGTTATGTACCGCTTCATCATAACCGTTGTCATTTGTAAAGCGCTCCTCCCAAAACGAGTTGTCTTTTCTCGCTGTGCGCTTATATTCGTGCGAATTGGTCGATCTTTTTTAATTAATTTCTTAATAATTATTACGAAATTTGTAACATGATAAAGGACTTTTCTCCAATACCACTTTTCTATATACCAATCCCAAGAGATTACTTTTACCAAGATATCTATGATATTTGTCAATTGTTTGCGTTCTTTATTATTTTATTAATAAAACGACTACTGTTACTTCGCATTCCGTGTTATACTTCTCTTGGAAACGCAGAACGCGATTGTCGAAAGTTAAAAAATTGGATTAAAAAGATCACTCTCAATGAAAATGGGTATTATAATAACTTTTAAGTAACCGGAGATGTTAAATTTTTTTATATAAAAAAAAGTTATATTCATTATGTCATTTAGTGATTATGCCATATAACTATGTTAATTATCAAGATAGCGCCTAATAGTGGAATTGTGCGAAAAAGTATTATACGCTACTAGCTAATTTTTGATTAGAGGAATTGTTAAACGAATTTCTATCGTGACGGTTAAATTTACTAAACTCGAAAAATTTAATTAACATTCCTTAAGAGTTTGTTTTATGAAGGCAACCGACTACTTTTCGCTTATAAAACTTTTCAATTTCTTTGTTTAATTTCTTTTATTTAATTTAAAGATTGATAATTATATTTCAATCTTGGCTCTCAATTTTTCTTTTAAGGCCTACAAAGTGCCATCTCCTCTTTTAGATGTTAAATGCATCGCATTACAGATCTGCATTGCGATGGATCTAAATTTTAACTACAACAGGGAAATGCTACTCTTCTGTTCACTGTTGAAGATGAATATATCTAAATATTTGTGCATCTGTCTGCAACAAAGTGCTTACGTCGAATTTCAAGAGATTCTCAAGAGCAATAATACAGTGCAGTGTGCTAAAAGTTATGATGAGTGTGATTAAAACAGAAAAGAAAAAAATTCATTGTTTGTCTTTCGAATTGGAAAATCACGGATTTAAAGAGAATCGGTACGATACTCAGAAGAGAATTTTGTTATATGATATTTGCTTTTCCTTTATAATGCGTATCGCTAAAAACGCGAAACGCGAAAAAATACGGCGTCCTTCGAGAGGAAGATGACCTTCCCTGCGCATCTCCGATAGCCGGTCGGTCTTGTCGAATACATGTAGCATCGAAGCCAGTATAACCGGTATAATGGAGCCAAAAGCCTATCCCGTACGCTCTCTCGCTCTCACTGAGAGCCTTTCAGTGTTAATCGATCTGGCGATAGAACGAGGTGATGCGATCGAGACGATCATCAACTCCCGGCATCGAGTTCTGTCTTGTAAATGTGTGCAAGGTAAATTTTCTCGCCTATCTAGAACTACCTCCACCTTGATACCAATTGTCAAGGACATTTGTAATAACCGAGACGTGAGATTAAATCCGAGATACACCGTTATTGAAAGAAGCAGGTTTACAGTTTACTTGATAAAGAGCATTTCAAAATATTTACCTCCGTGTAATTGAAGTTTTTATTTATTCTTTTGCATATATTTCAAATTTATTCTATTTAGAAATTTATTTATATTTTTATTTCTATTTAGCTTTGCGAATATATATGTATATTTGATTTTTATTTATATATTCGATTTTTATTTAAAGATTTTTATTAATTTCTGTATTTTTTATTTTTTATTTTTATCTTCGCATAGAAATATAATAGTCATCTTTGAATTCTTTGAAATTGTGTTCAATATTTTACTCGTCTCAATATACAAACCTATATTTATTTTTGATTGTGTAAATAAGTAAGATGCCGCAGAATATAATTTATTACTTCTTATCAGATCCGTAAACTTTCTGTATTTTTTTCTACCTTTGCAGTTTATGCGTCGGTATAATAGCATTATCGTATCAATATATTATCGATATCATCTTATTAATCTTTTAAAAGATATAAATCATCAGCTCAGGACAAAATTATGGATCGCTTCTCTTAATTATTGAACAAATCTTCCAATTTTTGCGAAATTTGCATTAGATTTGGACATTAGAATCTTATAATATTTGTATCAAAACAGGAAAAATAAAATGTACATTACGGAACGTGTCGCATCTCACTTGAATTTATCAAAGTTATAAATGTTAATATTATAAATGTCCTATATTCCTCGCTTTATATACCGACATTTTAAAATTTTATTTTATATACGATTTTTTAGATAATTATATGGACAAAAAGATCGCGGAAGGGAGGGCGGTAATTGATTCAGTTCATTAGAATCTAATTCTCCAATTGAGAATATCTTTTGTTAAACAATCTGGCTTCGTCAAATAGATGTATCACGTTTATAGGTAATTGAACGTAATACGGCGATAGGCGAAGATGGCGGATAATTTCAACAACAAATTCATATCCTACTCCATGAAAGAGACGGAGGGAAACAATGAAGAACAAGTATCAAGGATCGCCCCGACCTTATTGACACGCACGAGTGCAGCTTCCTTGTTTCTAACTCGGTTAAAAAACAGACGCTTTTCCAAACAAGAAAACTGCGAACTCGAAAGCGGTCGCATTCGCTATGGATCGTCTTTGGATAGCCCAGCATTTATCACATCTTCCATGGACGTGGATTATTCTCTCATCAACGAACGCGCCTCCGAAGAGATCAATCGCACTTGCCTGCGCATCAACGAAGACTTTATCGGCAACATCCTGACGGAGCATAGGAGGCATGTATGCTGCAAAACACAGCTCTGGGAGAACTTAGAACTAAGCGCGGCGAACGAAACGCTAGCCGAGACGGTTCTTCCGACCCCAAACGAGATCAATATTCTGTTGCTGCAAGCGAGTTTCAGAGGTCACGCTGATATCATTCGCCATTTGTGCCAGAACGGCGCCAACGTCAATTATACCGAGCCCAATTACGGTCTCACTTCATTGCACTTATGCGCATTTCGAAACTGTCTGGACGGTGTCAGGTATCTGATAGAACAGGGTGCGAAGATCGATACCAATATGAAGCACACGCCGTTTCATTACGCCGCCTTCGGCGACGCGTTCGACGTTGCCCAATATTTGGTGCAGCACGGTATTAGTCCGGAATCACCGGACAATATCGGAGAGACGGTGTTACATGCAGCAGCACGTTCGAATGCTCTACACGTGCTCTCTCTATTGGCACCGAACAGCAAGGAGCTGGATCGCCTGGATCAGGACGGATACGCCGCTATTCATCACGCGGCCGACAGAGGCGACCCGACTTGCTTGGACGTGCTCCTTAAGGCCGGTTGCCACGTAAACTTGCCTACCGCCAAGAAAAACACCGCTCTGCATTTGGCCGCGGAAGCTGACTGCGCGGACAATCTGATTCTTTTAATCGAGGCGAAGGCTGATCTTGAGCTGAAAAATAATCGAGGATACACGGCTTTGCATTTGGCCGCTTGCTCACATTCTTTGGAATGTGTGGAGATACTATTGAAGAATCATGCGAATCCCAACGCGGAGGATGACGAGGGCCGGACGCCGCTACAATTGGCTCTGGGGAAATCCCTGATGACCGAGGAAATCACCGAACTCCTGCTGAAGCGAGGAGCGAACGTGAACAAAGCCGACAAATACGGTTACACGCCGCTGCACATCGCTGCCTCTAACGAGTTATCACGATGCGTCAATATGCTGATAAAGTTCGAGGCAGATCTCAGTGCGAGAACCATCGGCGGTAACAGCGCTCTGTCCGTTGTCCTGAGTAAGACCCGGACTTCCCTAGACGTATTCGAGCGTAGGCTGGATGCGTCTCTCACCTTAAACCGGGAGGGATTCGCAGGCGAACTCGAACTGCAACTGGATTTTCATCCACTATTGCAACATCGACGAAACCGATTCAGTCGTTTACCCGAAATCGGTTACCTGGACGCCTTCGTAAAGGAGGGTTACAAGGAGATTTTGGAACATCCACTATGTCAGTCTTTTCTCCATCTCAAATGGCATAAAATCCGAAAATATTACGCTGCTCGATTGTTCTTCTATCTGCTGTACGTGCTAATATTTACGAGCTGGGTGATAATCGCTCTGGCTCACAACTGTTATAAAGAATCTACGTATGAGACCACAACAAATATATCAGAATCTATGGACGAGACTACAACAATTATATCAGAATCTATGAACGAGACTATAACAAATATGTCATTGTGTCAGAATTCCACTTACGATGCTTTCAGAAGCAAAACGCTACTCCAGGCTAAGTGGTACGTGTTGGCGGTACTCAGCGTATTGGAGGCCTTCCGTAAAATAAGCGTCATTCCCAGTTATCGATCCGTCAGACAATTTTTGCAGATCGAAAACCTGGTCGAGTGGTTCGTGATACTCAGTGTGTTCGCTACGTCGTTCATAATTATGGAAGAATTCGGAGAAAATAATGATCTTGAATGGCTGAATTATCTGGGCGCCTTCGCCGTGCTCTGCGGTTGGAGCAATCTGATGCTAATGATCGGGCAGCTACCGGTGTTCGGCGCATATGTCGCCATGTTTACCAGCGTACAAGCACAGGTATTCAAACTGCTTCTGGCCTACGCCTGTCTGTTGGTAGGCTTCACGGCGAGCTTCTGTGTAATATTTCCGCGTACCAAATCGTTCGGCAGTCCGCACATTGGTCTCACCAAAGTCCTGGCGATGATGACCGGCGAGCTAAACTTCGAAAATCTCTTCTTCCCGCAGAATGAGAGTTACCACACATTCGAAAAAGATGAGAGTTATCACAAATTCGAACACTCGACCTTCCTGTTCCAACTCATAATTCAACTCTTTTTTGCATTGTTCCTCCTGTTCGTGACGATCGTGCTGATGAATCTATTGATTGGCATAGCCGTACACGACATCAAGGGTCTGCAAAAGACGGCCGGTCTTACGAAACTCGTTCGTCAGACAAAATTGATCTATAATGTGGAGGCGGCAATTTTGGGATTTACACCATCGAAACGCTTCAAGTTTATGCGATGGGCAACGTTGTTTTTACCATCGCCTTTACGCGTCGTCCTGACCGTTCGTCCGTTAAACCCCAGGGAGAAGAGATTACCGCGCGACATTCTCGAGGCCTCTTACAATATCGCTAAGGAAGTAGACGGGCAGAATAGTTTCACCTCGACGCGCAAAAAAAGTTATTACGCAAAAGCGGGTCTCAAGGGTGAAATAAACGCCTGCCGTCGTTGCATCGGTGAGGACACGCTGATGCAGGATTGTAACAAATTCAGAGATAATATCGCGGAACTCAAGGAAATTTGCGAAAAAAATAATGCCCTCCTTCAAGAGCTTGTAAAAACACAGGATATAAATAAATAAAGTTGTCAAGATGATGGAACGCTTTTCGTTGAAAGTTCGAAATGAATTCCGCTTCAAGTCGACTATTCCATCGTTATTCGGTTTACGATGAGGTGCTTCGAAATTTGGAATAAAAAAATGGATATACGATGAATAATTGAAATATCGTAGAATTGCGATATTTCTATGCGTTTTATATCTTTCAGAAAGTACTTGTTTATCTATTTTTTGTCTTTATTTCTGTGATACAAATGATTGTATGGTTGTATATCCAATATCAGTCGCATTAATTCCATCTTTATATATGTGAATTTTTTATTAAAAAAAAATATATTGCATAATAAATGCAAATAAATTATTTTGTTTTTACGCAATTATAAAAAATATTCCCTTACGAGAGAAAAACTATTCCAATATTGTAAAATACATATATTTTCAAATATTTAGTATGTATTTAGTATTCCTAATCTCCAAAGTAATGTAGGTTTCGTGACATGAATGCTAACAAGCATATATTGATGAGACCTTAGAGAAAACAGGACTATTTACATTATTCTAAACATTCCTCCACAGTTGCGCACGTTTTTATAAGATGTGCGATTCGTCAGAAAAATTTCCTTATTTCCGAAGTCAATATCTATATACAATATAATTAACCGGCGTAGCATATTATTTTAAAATCGGTATAATTTAATTTTTATGGCTTTACGCGTCTGTCTGCTTTTTAATATAATATTCATTCTTTTTCAATATTCATTTTCTTTTTTTACTTATTTTTCTTTATTATTATTATATAATATTTTTAAATTATTATATATTCTTCAATAAGAGAAATAAATTTTTGTAAAATTACATTAAATTTTAAATCTATATAAAATAATTATACATGGACTATTGTTGCATATTTTTCATTAATATTTATTGTTACATATATGAGTAAAACCTGTATTGATTAAATTTAGTAAAAAAGTCTTAAATCCCTCAGTAGTGAAATTCCTTCCACTTTAAGATCTTAAATCAGACTTGAAGAATATACAGGGTGTCCCATTTTAATCTCCTCAGGCAAATATCTCAAAAACCAAGCCAGGAAGAGAAAAATGTTTCAGACAAAAGTTGTTTGGTTTCGAGGGGGCCATAAGATGGTGACAATGATTTGACCTTGGAAAATCATTTGAAGGTCATGTGAAGGTAAACTTTAAAATCTTAAATGGAAACCCCCATTTTTTATTTAGTATTCTTGTAGCTGACATCGAGAGCTTTCCAAAACACTAAAGTATTTTTTTATTAAGTACTTTTTGAGTTATTTTATATTTTAATCTGACATATTTTGATATAAAAAATTAAATATCTTGTAAAATATTTAGTTTTTGATAATCTTACCGTAATACTTCTATGTACAGAATAATGAGACAAATCAATTAGTATAAAAAAAAAATTGTTTTTAAGAAAATTATTTACAATGTATTTTTTTAAACAATTATTTGTTTTTTTTTTGCACTAATTAATTAGTCTCATTATTCTGTACATAAAAGTATTACCGTAAGATTATCGAAAACTGAATATTTTACGAAATATTTTATTTTTTATATCAAAATATGTCAGATTAAAATATAAAATAACTCAAAAAGTACTTAATGAAAAAATACTTTATTATAGTGTTTTGGAAAGCTCTCGATGTCAGCTACAAGAATACTAAATAAAAAATGGGGTTTTCCATTTAAGATTTTAAAGTTGACCTTCACATGACCTTCAAATGATTTTCCAGGGTCAAACCAATGGTACCATCTTATGGCCCCCTCGAAACCAAACAACTTTTGTCTGAAACATTTTTCTCTTCCGGGCTTGGTTTTTGAGATATTTGCCTGAGGAGATTAAAATGGGACACCTTGTATATATAATGCTAATAGTATGCATCGGCTGATAGTCAAAACCGGTTCCATTATGTATAAATTCTCTCGTCCGATCTCAACTTTCAAAATAGGATAATTCGTCGGCAACGAGATGAAACCAGGACGTTAAATTATAGAGATTTATCTTTTAGCGAGGAATGTAGTGGAGGCTAAAATTTTAGAAACGTTGAACTTTGTACTTTAAACGAATGCTATTTTCTGTGCTATATCTATCAGATTTACCCGTCACACAGTTTGATGCTTTTTAATTCATCGAATTGACCGGCTGGAAAAAGATTTCTGTAAAAAATTTATTACACGTTTCATCGCATTGTGGGACTGAAGGATTCTCTTGTCAGCTCCTATAAAATCGCAACGTAAGACTATTTCGTGTCTCGAATTTGAGTGTTATTTTTATTAAAACAAGTACTAATACGAAATATACATATTTCATGTCCAACGATTTCGTACATCAATTTCAGATTTTTAGGCAATTCGAGAATATCTCTTGATTTTGCATATATACTCAAAACGAATACAAAATTAGAAATTACGTAAACAAGTCATTATATCATATTCGTGATCACGCAGTGAAAGTTATTCGACTAGAGATATACGCAATTCAGATTCGAGAAGTTAGAAAAAAATTCTGCAATGTGAGAGAGGAAAGAAGGAAAAAGGAACACAAAATATTTTCTGCAATATACCAAAAAAATCGGATAAAAAAATAGATAATAAACAGCAAATTAAACGGAGGCGGGAATAACGAATGACGATTGATCTATCGCTGGATTTTCGTAATATTGGAGAATGAGCTCTATTTAAATTTCATAAGCTATTTAAAACTATTAGAGTTTGCCACAAAAATTAACGTACTTGGTAAATTCAATTTATGTATTATAAACATTTTTCATGCGTCGCAAAATCTTCTTATCTTTTATGTATTTAGCCTTCATTCTCATTGATTTTCAACAAGAGAAGAACGGTTTTATCGTTACATGATTAAGAACGCAAATATCTGCATCTGAGAGTATTTTCTCAACGATAGCAGATATAAATAATAAAACATTAACAAATATAACGTGTCCTAGAATGAAAATCGAGCGACTTTCCAACAGTACTTTCCAGCATCGTTCAGATCAAACCGGAATTTAACAGGACGGTTTATCGTATGTACGAGAACTAGATCTCGATATCGACCTACATCTCTCTTTATATTTATACATTTTGTCCGTCGCGCTTCTATCTCCCTGCTCTCGAATTCTTCTTCCCGAGCATTCGATCGACTGGCAGAGATGTATGCAAAGTAAGTACGTTGTGCAGTATGTGTAGTGCGATCGTATGAAACGGTCAAGTCCGTCCGTAATGTTCGCGAGATCGTCGAGCGGGCAATGATAAAGATAGCTCGACAATGACATGACAAGATCTCGAGCTGACGTATCTTCTTTATGTTAGAAGTTAGAACATGTGCCTGAAATCCTTCTCGGCGTTCGTCTTTGAATTTCAAATGGATTTTTCTCGGTCAGTTCTTAGACTCTTATAAATACGGATCCCCAAAAGTAGGAACGTTAAACGGGAAGATAAAGTGGCGACTATATGAAGAGAAAAGAGGAGACATGATGTTGGTGAAAAACAATTGGGCTCTTATTATTTGAAGTCTTGACATACTAAGACGCACCAATATTTTTAATATGCTACAATAATATACATTTACAAAATCAGTATCGACACTTCTGTTGGACCTTTAATAGTAAACGAAAAACGATAAAATATAGTATTAATGCAAATCAAGAGAGATTGCTCTCTCTCTCTCTCTCCTCTTTCTAACATAGCAATACAATTAAACGTGTGTGTGAATGCAGTACATTATTTATTATGTATATTCTAGCGTGAAAGAAAGAATATAAAACATATCGGAGCCTAAAAAAAAACAACTTTATCCCTCATAAATTATTCGGATGAATGCAAAATATGATTAAATCGGTAATCGGGATGTCTCTACGCGCGAATCATCGATAACTACTTGGTGTTCAATTACGGACACTTATATCGGAAACTAAACACGATAACATATTTGAGAACTGAAATAACTCTGATTGTGAGAAGGACACGTGAAGCAACAGAGATGACAGGATTATTATAATCACAAATGGTTCGAATGAGATAAGATCTAGAGTATGAGTCCTTGCCTACAAGAATGCGGAAATAGCTGAGATAACAGGAAAAAACAACTGTAAAAATACAAACGATCATGTCACTAGATTGCGAATGATTTGAACGAGACCAGATAAAAAAAAAACGCGTATCCTCGAATTTGACTTGAAGAAATAGGGAGAGAAGCGAAATATTGTTAATCGGCAAACTTATCCTCGGTCATAAATAAATCTCGATTCGTGCCAGCATGTACAAAAATGAGCGAGGTTCAGAAGGAGCAAAAAACAAGACTGATCTCAAGACAGACACTTTGAAGCTGCCGATTATTCTCGATGAGGGTAGACAACGTCTCTACTCCAGCTTCAACAATCGTCAGAAAGACGATTCGCTCTCCGTGAGATTGGCTTCCACCTATAGATCCTTGAGATGCACGTACGCAGCAGAGGATTGTTCGCGAAAGATCACGATCGATGACATAAGATCCGCATCAGAGATTGATAGCAAGCGGATCGAGATCGATGCCGGCGTGCCGCCACCGGCCGACGAGTCTCTCTTCTTCGATAACCTGGAATGTTGCAAGAATCACTATGTGAATGGCACGAAACTGAGATCGGCGATATGGTCTATCGTCGATCCGACAGAGACTAAGCTATTACTCAATATGGAGAAAACCCGCGCTCTGCCGGACGCGTGCAAGAGCGAGAGATTACAGAATGTCGCTTACATTTGGGCGTCCTATCGCGGTTTGCTGCATCTTCTGCCGGAGCTGGAGAAGGCCGGCGCGCATTACGACTACGTAGAGCCGCGCACCGGTGTCAACGCCATTCTAGCCGCTTCGTTGGGCAATAGAGTCGACTGCGTGGAATATCTGATAGGGAGAGGCGCCGATGTCAACTACGAAAGCCTCATCACCCGTTACACGTCGCTTCATTTCGCGGCGCTGGGCAACAGCTGGCAAGTCGCAGCTACGCTGCTGGACAATGGCGCCAAGCTCAATTACATCTGTCAGGAGGTGGTCGAGCCAGTTTTGCATAGCGCCGTACGCGCGAAAGCAGTGGAAACAGTGCAACTGCTTCTCGAACGCGGCGCCAGCGTCGTCGAGAAGAATCACCTAGGTCAGACACCATTGCACGTGGCCTGCTTTGTGCAGTCGATACCGTGTGTCGAGCTACTGTCATCGTCGACGTCAACCGGCGTCAACGCTGTGGACAGAGAACACAGGACGCCGTTGCACTTCGCCGTGATGAGCACCGACTCGTCCGCCGAGTTGGTGCAGCTGCTGCTGAAACGGGGCGCTTTTGTAAACGCGGCTGATCGGACCGGCTTTACACCACTTCACATTGCCGCCTTGAACGAGCAGTCGCGGTGCGTCGACGCGCTCATCTGGGCGGGCGCCGATGTCAGCGCAACCACATGTACCGGACTGTCTGCTCTAAACATCGTGTTGAAAAAGATTCCCGAGTCACTGCATGTGTTCCGACAGCGATTGGACGCTTCGATCAGATTGACCCGACCGGTATCGCATAATCGTGAGTTCGAGATGCGACTGTACTTTGACATTCTCTTTCCTAGCAATAGTCAGTGCGAAACCAGCTTCATAAACACTTTCGTGCAGGAGCATCGGAAGGATCTCCTGTCGCATCCGTTGGTCATGGCTTTCCTACACCTCAAATGGGAAAAGATACGCAAGCTCTATCTGCTGCGTATATTTCTATACGCCATGACGGTAATATGCATGACCACTTACGTGCTAACCGCTTTAGCATACAAGTGTTATAATCACAACGAGGTTACCACCGACAACTCGAAGATATGCGGTAGTAAACGAGCAGTTCATTTTCTTTTTCGCAGACCGTTCATCGAGATTCAATGGTATCTCGCGCTAGTGCTGACGTGCATCACTATACCGAGAAAGATATTCGGCTTCATGGTTTACAAATCGGCCTTACAATACTTTTCCAATATCGATAATGTCCTGGACGGCGTAGTGATTATAAGCGTGTTTGTCACATCCTTTGTTTACACCGGGCGCACCTACGATTGGCAGAATTACGTCGGTGCGTTTGCCATACTCTGCGCCTGGACTAATCTGATGCTGATGGTAGGCCAACTACCAGCCTTCGGCACTTACGTCGCCATGTTCACGCACATCCAGTTCGAGTTCGCTAAACTGTTGCTGGCGTATTCTGGGTTGCTGATAGGCTTCACTATCAGTTTCTGCGTGATATTCGCGGGCGAACCTGCCTTTGATAACCCCTTCACCGGACTGATCAAGGTCCTGGCCATGATGGCCGGCGAACTAGACTTTGAGGGGCTCATCAATCCAGCGGATGGTGAATCGATGGCAAGCGATTCCTTCATCATTTATCACCCTTTATCAGTTTGCTCGCAGATCCTCTTTACACTGTTCATAGTGTTCGTCACGGTGATTCTGATGAATCTATTAGTTGGTATCGCTGTGCATGATATACAGGGTCTGAGAAATCACGCTGGACTCACGAAACTGGTGAGGCAGACAAAAATGATCCTTTTCACAGAGATGGTCTTGCATAACACTACAATCCCATATGCTTTCCGCAAGTGGCTGTCGGATCATAAAATCGATATTGAAAATAGAAAACGCGTGCTCGTGGTCAAACCGCTTAATCCGCTTGAGAAGCGATTGCCCAAAGATATAATGAAAGCCGCATACGAGATAGCGCAAAAAAATATCATCTCCACGAACGACGACATCAATCTAAACGATCATGCTGCCTGGTTGAAGCAGAACGAGGAGGTCTCCGATGCAGTCTTACAAACGACGATTGAGAAACTGATCGCTACAATGAAAGTGAACGAAGATGCTGTAAAATTGTTGAGAGTGCAATTATTAGAGATGAACAAAATGCTGGAAACTGTTGTAACAACATTAGCAAAAGATAAATATACCTCGTTGTAAATCGGATGATTCGATATCGGTATGATCTGACATTAATCTCGACGGTACAATAATTTCATAATTGATCTTAGAATTTCTTTCATTAAAATTATTTCTGCATTTCTCCCTCTCTTTCTACCATCCATTATTAAATATATTTATACTTTTATTCACTCCTATGTTTACTTTTCTCCATTGTAGATGTACCTCTTCCTGTGATTCCCAATTATGAGATGCAATTACATTTGATCGAGAAAGTTTTTAAAAAGATCTGTCTTGACCTATCTGTACTCGTGATTTTAAATGAATTTTCTCTAATGCGCCTTATATTTTATCTGTTACAGATTATATTTCCATTACTTTTTACGAACATGACCGATAAAGTGGACATCGAGGCCACAGTTAAGAATGGTGGACCTACTGGTCAGTGTGGCGTTGTGCGTTGGGGTATCGCATGGGGTTTACGCAGCTTCATAGACAGATCGTTGCTCGAAAAAATGCGAGTTGGTAAGAAACAATCGATACGAGAAATCACGTGCAAATATCATAATGCATTTTTATTATTTATTTTCGAATAGCTGGTCTTTTAACAAGAGATTGGAGAAGACGCGAGAGGAAGAAATGGGGTCAAGAAGGTGCCAGGAGAAAGTTCACTTGGAAAAAACGTTAATCTACTTATTCTAACATGGTGTAATAATTTTCATTGTGCATACAATAAAATCATATGAAACAACACTATTTTATTTCGAAAAATATTACATTCGTCAAAAAAAAAAAAAAAAAAAAAAAAAAAAAAAAAAAAAAAAAACCGCGTATATATTTTATAATATATAGTTTCCACAATAGCAAATTAGAAACAATGCACTGTGTTTTGACTCACTATCTTTTCACAGCGCGTTACATTTCCTCTAGAGG
The DNA here is from genome assembly GCF_030449975.1 of Polyergus mexicanus. NCBI lineage: Eukaryota > Metazoa > Arthropoda > Insecta > Hymenoptera > Formicidae > Polyergus > Polyergus mexicanus. Next base: position 6,206,835 of record NW_027223322.1, on the reverse strand, counting down.
CATTAGACCAAGTAATTTCATACCTTGTCCGAGGACATTTCTAGCAACATGAAACAACAATAGTCTTTGACTAGCAACATCAGGTGATTCGTTTTTTATTCTCAACATTTTGAAGGCCTTATTAATTGCGTGGCTGTGTAAAAAAAAACTGTTGATCTCAATGAAATAATTATAATAGACATTTGATGCAGAATGTGCACTTACCTTAAATGAAAAAGATATCCAGTTAATATGCACGGTTCCATTTCTTCGTATGATTTCAATACTACCTCTTCAAATTTGACAATTAATATGATTAAATCATCAACAACTTCTTCTCGTAAAAGGCTTGGTTCGCATTCCGAAGGTAAGGCAGTGCCGCAATTGCGCTTCAAGTTAACGAGTCGGCAATGAGTGTATTGCAGCTTCACCCCAGTGTCTCCTTTCAACTGACCTTGCAAAAAAATTAAAAAACCAAATCATACATTAAATGTAAAATTAGGTAATTGTGCATAAATTGTAATAAGAAATTTACATCAAATGCTGCATTTAAATCGATTGTGTAATCCCGTTGTCGTCTCTTCTTCAAATCGTTAATTATTATCGCAGAAATGCCTAATATATCCGAACTATTATCTGCTGAATCTAAATGGACCTTGGTAGCTGAAAAAAATATTGCAAGATAATTAGATTGATATTAGACATTATATTTTAATTTTTAATTAAAATAATATTGATATTATCTTACTAGGTGAATGTAATTGTTTCTGTTTCATGATGTCTCTAGTGATGTTTAAGATATCTTCTAAAAACATTATACTTCCTTTTCTCGTACGCATACCATGTAATCGACCAAATTTTACATGTTTCAATCTTTCAACCCATGGCATTTTCATTTGTCTCAATACCTCCAACAGGTTTAAAAAATGTTCGGCTTGAGTATTATCCACTACATAATACATACAGTCAAAATTATTTTTTTCAAATCTATCGATAGCTGCTGCAATATCTCTAGCTATATATAGAGTAGAACCGTCGCTTTTGATTAAAGGAACGATTTTACCGTTTTCTAGATGTACAACTTTTCTATTTTGTTCATCTGTTATTAATAACTGCATTTTCTCCATTAACATAATTATTTTCTCCATATTCTTGGCACTATACATAGATTAGTACTCTGCGTTGATACCACTGCTTCCAATTCTACCATAAGTCCTTTTCAATTCTTCGATAGTATATTGTTTGAATGCTTTCCATTGTTCACATGTGACTCCTATGCCAGTTTCCAAATCATTAAATATTTCTCTTGCACGATCTAATATAGACGAATCTGTTTCAGCCAATTTATTGGCAGTAACATAAGCTGTGTATAACGCTTTTATAGGACTCTTTTTCATTTCATCCTCACTGAGATCTGTCATATCAATTCCCAATTGAACTAGACCGTATTGTGTGCCCCAGTCACCTAAGTAATTTATTTTCTTGACGTTATTTTCTACAAAATTGTTGATATTAGCAATGTAATTTCCTATTATTGTGGATCTTAGATGTCCTAGGTGAAAGGGTTTTGCGATATTAGGTGAACTAAACTCTACTATTACATTTTTCTTATTATTGACAAAAGTTGGTGCCGATACTGTAAAACAATTACATTCCAAAATTTCTTTAATGCACTTCTCTCTGGAAAAGTTGAAGGATATTGCATTGTTTTCTATACTGACATTAAAAATACTATCTAAATCATTATCTATGATATTATATACTTTATTTTGCATATCATATTGTCTGGTTTTTAATGGAAGTAAAAAAGAATAAATTCCATTTGTTTTCTGTGTTTTAAAATGCAAATAAGATGCAATATCAGATATGTTTATATTGTTATCACTTTGTAAAGATTTTGTAATCTGAAATAAATAAATTGAAAGATAATTAAATGTATCAAAAGCGATTCCAAACAGTTAACTTTTGTGTAATATATCTCAATAATAATGAGTAGTAATTTTATAATAAAAAAGAAAATACCTTTTTTAAAATTGTAGTTCTCATACTATTACTCATAATGTTCGATAATTTAATAATTTAAATAAAATAATCGATTATATATATGTTTTTATTTGGAATTATCTTCAAGAGAAAAGTGACTAACCGGTATTATCATAACATGAACTATGTATGTTGTAATATCAGATCATTTATTCATATATGAGCAATGTTGAACAGGAAAAAATCAGAAATATTCAATGCCAATCACACAGATTCGATGATTGCACATTGCACTATGCCAATTTCATCAAACTCGGAGCTCTGAGTTCGGAGCCCGGTTAGATTAAGGGCGCGTTCCACTTAACGACCGCAACGCTCACGGTATCATTTCATCCTTGTTGTTCATCGAAAGTTAAACAAAGACAAATGATGCTCGCGAGCGTTGCGGTCGTTAAGTGGAACGCGCCCTAAAAGTGCCTTTACATGGCAGCGTTAAGCGTCGAGCGTCTGCGCAGAAAAATGCGCAGAATTTAAACGAGATAAATTCTAAGTTGAAATTAGATTGAGATTCAAGATTCAAAATTGAAATTTGACCATTTAGGACAAAGAAATTTTAGTCCCTTTAGTTCTGATTAGTCAAATTCCAATCTTTAATCTTCAATCCTTAATTTTCAATGCGTAGTCTGATACGGGCTTAAGGGCCCGAGCACAGACTTTTGCATAACCGTAAGCATAAGGAAATTGATTGGTTCATAAGCATATGCATAAAGAAATTGATTGGTCAATTTCCTTATGTATAAGGGGATTCCTGTTCGCCACTTGCTCTTGCAACAACACTTTTTGCTACACCATCTCCTACGATACAATCATCTGCAATTACTTCGGGATTTGAAAGCAATAATGCAGTAGCACAGGTGCAGAGAGCTATGTCCAAGATTGGCACCAAGCGCAAGGTGCCCCCTTCTGATTCCTTTACAACTAAAAAACGATTGGACATAGAGGCTGTCATAAGTCTTTCATTGAGCAGAGTAAGGGATTGACAGAACTTGCAGCGAAGATCGATGAAGCAATTACGGCTCCATCTTCACAACCAAATATTTCGTCAGCAGTAGTCAACAATGCATTTTCTGACACTCCATGCTGAGTGCCATAGAATTCGCATCAAATGATACGCGCCTTGAAATTTATCGTTGCGATATAATTATGTATTATTTAAGATATATAAGATAAAAGATAATTAATTTTATTTATCGTATTAAATTATTCTCCGATATTTGTTACGATCTCGTTTAGAAAAGGAATTTAATAATGTTCGCGCTCTACCACCTTACTGTTCGAGTGTCGCCGTGCGATTGATAGGCCATAATACGTTAACAATAGCGTGCTAATGTTTACGCCGCCAAGGCCAAAAACCATGTTATTGATAATTTGTAGCCGAATATTTTGCGTACTATGACGTATATCGCGGAATATTAAATCGTACAAATATTTTAAATTATTTATTTAATAAACGATTAATAATATTACGGAGCTTATCGTTAATTACTCGGACGGATACAATTCGACTATTTTATTGCGCGTTCTCGATCCGAATCATATTTAAATCGTCGAAAAGTCAAACGATAAAGTATCGGACAAAATATTATTAAATTTGAAATATTTTTAAAGAGATAATTATTGCTTATAAAGGAAGAAAAAAATCACGACAAAATAATTTTGATTCCTGTCACTTCGACTCTTGGTTAAATCACGCGAAATACGCGCCTCGAAATTTATCGTTGCGATATAATTATGTATTATTTAAGATATATAAGATAAAAGATAATTAATTTTATTTATCGTATTAAATTATTCTCCGATACTTGTTACGATCTCGTTTAGAAAAGGAATTTAATAATGTTCGCGCTCTACCACCTTACTGTTCGAGTGTCGCCGTCCGACTGATAGACTATAATACGTTAATAATATCGTGCTAATGTTTACGCCGCCAAGGCCAAAACCCATGTTATTGATAATTTGTAGCCGAATATTTTGCGTACTATGACATATATCGCGGAATATTAAATCGTACAAGTATGTTAAATTATTTACTTATAATAAACGATTAATAATTTGATTAAAATTAATTAAAATCAGAAAATATATATTTCTAGACATGCTTACAATTTTTTATTTTTTATTCTAAATATTTAATACAATATTTCATTCAAATAAATTCGTTTCACGATATCTGATTTTGCAATATTGACAAAATGACTTTACATATCAATTTATTGTATCCAACGTCCCGTAAATTTTTAATATATGTTGTATTTCGAAATACGCGAAAGTCAATCGCCTTTTCTTTCTATCGCAATTCGCGTACGTCTGGCATAATGCCAATATGGCAGACTCATTGTCAGTTTAATGCCATTCAAAGCTGCGCTTCGATCGAGAATATCAGAGTAACTGTCAACGATGATACAATGCGGGATTATAATACAGAAATTATTATCTTGGTCATCGTTAGTTCGGCTACAATGTATAATCCCACACGCAGAAAATTCTTAATAGAAAGATTTTGTTTTATCTCTATTTTAATACCAATTGATATTGTGTGAATGCACACTATAAATATATTTTTATATAAAAATAACAAATAAAAAAATAATATTATTGCGCGTATGCAATATGGTTAATGGAGTTCTCTTGTACCTATCTATGCACTTATATATATATATATATATAATAGTCGATAAAGAATACAAAAGAAGAGGTAAAGTTTCCACGTGCACGTGTTGGGAGGCTCCCTCACATCTGCCAAACTGTCAATGTGTCATTCAGAATCAATAGTTTCAAAATCCTTTTCTACCTTTTCATTTCCCCAGTGCTCGATAAAAAAAAAAAAACGGGCCTTTGGGATAAGCTTTTAACTTGAAATCGTAAACTTAGAATATTGATATCTCAAAATTATTATTGTCTTTTTAACAACAAACAAATTTTGGCAAATAAGTTTTAAAAAATTAAGAGGGGAAGGGGAAAGAGAAAGAAATATATATATATATATAGAGTGTAACAAAGCGATCGTATCAGCAGTTTTCTCAAAAAGCTGCTGATATATATCTGCTTGTGTTTCTTTATAATTTTCTGACACACGCAGACTAATCGTATTTTAATGAAATCATCCTTTGTAAAATTTGTTTTATCGATCGCTTTTTTTCGCTGCAACAAATGCGTCATCGCCTATTTCGGGATCCTCTCGAACGAGCGAGCGCTTGACGTTCGAAAGGTAGTAAACATTATGGGATATATCGAGCAAGAAAGTTGTAGAGCGATGGAGCTCAGCTAAAAAGAGATTAACCCAGAATGGCGAGGCCGAGGCGCGAAGATCTGGAACGGCGATAGGCGGCGCGGTATTAAATTTTCCACGATCCTTTCTCGAGCGTGTCTGAAAGTATTCGCGCCACCGCCCAAAATCCTTTCAGCCTCAGCGTTGACGCTAAAATTCTCATGTTCCTGTGTATGTGATTAATTCGTAGGAAAATAAATATTCTCGGAGTAGAATATCAATCGGGGATGTCAGTGAAAATGTTTTTCGATTCAACAAATGGTTTATCCCATTTAAAAATAATAACGCGTACTATCGCTTTTTTTTTAATATATAAAAAATATCTTTTTTACAATCTTTTTTTCGTTTTATTTGCATAAATTCTTTATTCGCGAAATTTTTAAAAAAAGATTTAATATTGATATAGTCCATTTAAAAAAATATATTATTTAATTCTTTGAATTTCTATGAAAAAGTTTTAATTAAATAGCAATTATTGAATGTTTTGTTCGCACACTATTGGAGTGAAGTGTACGTATATATATATATATGGAAAATATAAAAATATGCAAAGATAAAAACTACTATATTTTAATGCATCTTTAGCGTTTCTTGATTACAAGAAGAAGGTATGTTTACAAACTTAATTATCAAAGTACTTGTATATATTCGCATTAATTTTGAAAAATCTGTTTTAAGCTGATCTTTCTCGAACAGAGAACGACAATAGGCATAAGCACGAGGTAAAAGCCTTAGTCTACCCAATTCTCAGCGGCGTATTTTAACTATGTAACCCCGGTAAGAAGATTGCACGCGAGAGGTTGGCATAAGATCGTAGCATACTATGACGTCGGGACTGTATAGTCGTGTATGGAAGGAGTTAGGGGTGGTACGGCTGCTTGTAAGAAAGGGTGTTTTACTGCCGCGTAACTGATATGTAAATGAGACTCGTGGAGACGATTCTCACGCGAGGTTTCTCAAGCTTTTCGTGATGTAGATATGAAATTGTGCATCTGTTTAATAATAATTTTTTTTTTTTTATGAAACTAATATGTAATACATTCACACGCTTATGGATATTAATACAGAAATAATTCCAAGCAAGATTGATAAGCTTCTCTTAAATAATATATTGATAATATAAATCATGATATGTCATTCCTAATATTATTAAAATAATATTATTAAGTAACGAATGTAGGAGAATTTGTATCATTTAATATATTTATAGATATCGGAAGCTTGTATATATTAAAAGTAATAAATGAGACTTCGTGTAATACCCTCTTCTTCATTAAGTGTTCTGGATTCAACATTAAGGCGATTAAATTTTTATCGGAATAAAGCCGCAACTTGAAGTTTATTATATTTTTGATATTTGATTTTTCATAATAGCTTATAATTTTCAATATTAAATCGTTCCTCGGGTCTTTCTCTTTACTTACGCGTAATTTGAACAAAACCCTCATCGAGAAGCTAACAAGTTTGGGTGTTTATTATCTTTAGCTTAAAATGTTTGATGCTGAGTTATCCTATATATTATGCGGGAAGGGTTTTCGTTATTAGATGGGTTCTTCCTGCTTGTCAAGGATAAGCCGTCTCCTTCAGGAGGAGGAATAACAATGGCGGATAGCGATATATTTGTCTCTTCCCTTCGTCTCCTTCTATTCTCAATTGTGTGAACATTCCGTTCGAACATCGGAACCAACTATAATAATACAGAATACTACAAAACCATAAATTACAATTGCTCCAAATTTTGCGAATTTCATTTATAATCTATAAATTTCTACGAATTTTTATGTATATTTAATGCCAATTCAAGAGAAGAAGGGGAAAGCGAGAGAGAGAGAAAAAATAAATAGACGTAGAGAAATAAAAGAAAGTACTTTGAGAAGAAAAGAAACGAAATATTTAAAGAGATCAAAGAATTTTATAATTTTTCACATACTTTTAATCCGAAAATGGATACAGTTACAATAAAGTTAGATTAAAAAATAAAAAATGGAAAAACCAGAGAGACAGAGGACAATACGAGTCGGACGCAAAATGGAGATGTAAAATATACAAGAAAAATGTAAAATAAATATAACACAGAGTCGCAGAGTATAAGTAATAATAGATTATAATTTTCCGTCTTTTCTTTTTCTCGATTCGATGTATGTGAAAAATTTAAAAAGTCACGTTCTAATAGTTTCTGCCTGTATAATATGTATAATATTCTATTAATAAAAAGAGACCTTATTTTTTTCATCTCGGTAATTCCGGTAGTTCCAAACGGAGTTTCCGAGGAAGAGCAAACACTGCAAATATGCATAGAAACCTGCAATGAGTTTTTTTTAGTGTCGAATCAATAGACATTTCGACGTAAAAGTCAAGTATTTTTAGGAGAATATTAAAACATCAAAGGAACTTTATCAACGACGTCTGCTCATTTTTATTGTTCATCAAGTAATATAAGACGGGAGGTAAAATTTTCCAAATGTATTTCTTAATATTATTATGCCTTACACCATTTCTAACCCCATCTATAATTGGAGAAGTGTAATTAATGATTGAATAATCTCACTTTATAATATAAAAGTTAAATGATGCGCGTATAAAAGATGGTTTTATTTCTGGGAAAAAAAAAAAAAATGTATATATAATTGTTTAATTCAACAATTTGATATTGCATGTTCGACTGGAATGAACATTACGGAATATTGAGATAAAATACTATTTAATATAACAAAATAGGATAAAATTGACAGAGAGAAAATAGAAATTTTTTATTTGGGAACTATAAATTTTCATTACTTTAATTTTTATAATTAAAATATCTCGAAAATAAATATTATTCAGAAAAGATTATTTACGTGTAATAAAATTTCAATAAATAAAGCCGTTCACGGCGTATTCACGGATGATATAAATAATCATGATTTCTACGAGTCTTTTAATTATAACAATGTCATAAATCCAAATTGTAATCTCGCTATGATGCACATGGGATTCAGCGAGGATGTAAAGAGCGATCCTTGAAAACAAGGATCTTGGAAGGAAATCCGAAAGGTGAATAGCATGTACTCTCCAGAGTATAAAAAAGAGGACGTATTACAATTTCAAATGTAATTCCTTCGGAGCGTCGCTGGCATCCGATCTCGTCTTGCGAGAAGAACAACGCCATAAAATCACATCGATATATATCTACGAGAGAGAGAGAGAGAGAGAGAAAGGCATTAATATCTCGGATTTGCCGTTCGCTTCAAGAAATGATATAGCTAGAAATATTAAATTTAATTAATTAATTAAATTAATTACACAGATTGACACGCACATTCATACAATCAAAGTGTTTTAATTTAATAAACAAGTTTATTTGCCTAAGTGTGTTTGTTTCTTGGAAAAAGTAATCCACATTTCAGACATAATCCACTAATCTACATTTTTATTAAAAAATTTTTCCTATTAAAAAAGTTGAAGAACAAAAATGAAAATTAAAATTGAGCCAAATGTTTTTGCGCAATAATTTTATTATTTATTTATATGTGTGCGTGTGAATTGTTCTTTAAATTTCCAATGTACTCAATGTAGTATAGAAAGAGTATCGGTATCCTAGCGACCTTTGAAGTAAACGACATGTCGCGTCGAGTAATTCGCCAAGCGTACTGTTTCACATTACGCGAGTTAAACGATCTGGAAAGCAGTGACCGTATAAACTAGACGATGGAAGCAGTGTTCATCGATAAATCGAATAGGCAACTAATACAAGACGATGCTGTATAAGAAAGCTTTTAAACTAATGAAACAGCTTCTCCAAAGCAGGATACGACTGTTAATTTTCAAGCGACAAACAAATGTAAAAAATCTTAAGATCTTTTTCAAATTCATACGGATATAATATACATATGTACACATCGAATCTATAACTCTGATCAATTTATATAATGCTTATTTATATTATCTTGACCTCGAATAATTTTATACTTCGATTTGGTGATTTGTCTCGTTAAATCTTTAGACAATTAAATTTAAATATGTTAAAGTTTTTGACATCGTTCACGTCCAATGTTGATTTGATTATGCGGATTTCTTTGGCGAAGGTTCAGTTTAGAATCAAATTGATTTCGAATTTCATGCATAACGGGAAAGTATATGCCGTTAGAGGGGCGATTTTTAGATTTATGACTAGGCAACGTGCACGAAATAATGCCACTGTCGCGCTAAAATATATTGCGCGTTCGATATTGCAACACACGTACCCAGAAAATGCATTTTATGTATCCGCATATTTATGGAAAATTTATAACCGCAAATATATGGTATATACGCGGGCGTGTAATATACTTAGCGTTCCAAAAAAGGCGCACCACACAGCAAGAGCCTTCTCTTTCCACACATGGATATCTCAAAAAGGTTTTCAAAATTTTTCCGAAATAGCTATATCCACTCATCACAAAAAAAAAAAAAAAAAAAAAAAAAAAAAATTCACATTTTATAATTTTAAAAATATGTATTACCAAAACTTGACCAAACGTTTTAGCGATTTTAACATACATGTGTGTTTGTGCCGCTAATAAAAATAAATAGAAAAAAAAGAAAATTAAAAATTGAAGACATACAAGCTGCTTTTTCATCTCTGGTAAACATGAAAAATATGTAAAATTTTAATGCAACGTGTCTGCTATTCGATCTATTAACCAGTGTGTGTGTGTTTTTTTTTTATATAGATTAATTCTGTAAATTAGACGAGGTTGCTAGCAAATTACAAGCGCATTTCAATATACGTCTGCTTGTGCTCAATTTATATTTTACGTACTCACAATCAGTAATTATATTCGTTATAATTACAATACATGTATATACATTTCTATTTCATTATGCATTCAACATTAAAGGGAAAGTTACATTTAATTACGTTATATAATTGATTCAAATTTTATATACTTTTAATAAATATTTAATATACAAATTGTGCGTGAGAAGAAATTTCCGTAAGTCCTAGCTACATTTCATGACAACGTTAACGCGGAAAAAGTTGATAAAAAGGAGAAGGCAAATCTAGGAAAAATAAAGCTTCTTCAAGAAAAGCAAAACTTCATCCGCTTTGTATTAAATTCGACAACCGGGTTTTGTGACTAACATTTTCGACGTGCCGTATAGAATATCGATGAAAAAGAAACTTTCTTTCGCTTTTAACCCATTGTGTGTATGTGTGTGTGTATGTGCGTGCGCGTGTGGGGGAGGGGGAGGGGGGCGCGCGCGCACACTCTGATCGCTTTTGCATTTATATTGAACCGAGTGCCTAGACATGCCTACATACATTTTTCATTATGATTTGATCCATCGAACACGTGGTACAACTGATTTGAAGAAGAAAATCACCTTATTCGTCTCATTAGAATTCAGATCGCGCGCATCCGTCTCTGTTCGTGTTGTTTGGCGAATGTTTCGATATTTCCGTAAATCACCATTGGTGCTTGACACACGACAAGGATTTGTCGAAGGATATTTCCGTAAATTTGTCGTGAGTTGCAAAACGTAATACGCGATCAATAAAGAGTTGTCATAAATAAAATTAAATGCTCAGTTATACTTTGGAGCACCTATGCACAGAAATATTATTTGATTATGATATTATTAATATTATTTACAGTACTCTGCGTTGATACCACTGCTT